>NC_134360.1:1954939-2254939 GCF_048569485.1 Anomaloglossus baeobatrachus | reverse complement strand
CGTGCCCTTATCAGTGTGAGTGTGGGTGCAGCAGTGACGTCACGGGTTAATCTGAGTTCACAATGAACTCTGATGAACCTGTGAAGTCACAGCCGTTACACCCGCGGTAGCAATGGGGTAGCGTAACTGGGGTGTCGTCAGGGTATATCGGAGTTCCTTGGATAATCCGATGATCCCCTGACGTCACTGCACACACACACTGCTGGATACTCACCTGTTCCGGCGCTGATGTCCTGGTGCTGCTACTGCTTTAAGCTCCTTGGTGCAGTGCATATGCAATGAGTAATGAGCGGGGGTCAGAAGCGGGAGAAGGCTGCGCCGAAGACTGAAGCAATGGAGACAAGGGAGCATGGAAAATCGTGTTTTTTCACAGACACATGTTTTCTCCGGTACGTGTCACACTGATATCACACGGATCACATCAGTGTGCGATCCGTGTGACACCCGTGTTGCCGGAGAAAAAAACGGACATGTCTCTGTGTGTGTGCGCGTGTGAAAATACGGACGTGTGTGTAACTCCATAGAATGACATGGGTATGTGTGGCATCCGTGTTATAAACGGATGTCACACGTACCTGAAACATGGACGCTTGAAACCAGCCTAAAGGGAACTGTGGACAGCACGGTATATAGAAGAAGGATATACAGGACCGTGGGAAAATACTCCATATAACATGTATTTTATTCATTGATGTCCCTGGTGTCTGTATGAATTAGTCCAGTGGGCGGGGCGAATGGTGACTGACAGCTATGTCTGCAGGAACAGTGCAAGGAAGGCTGTCAACCACTGAGTAGCTCCGCCCACTGGACTCCTATCCGTATAAACTCCAGGCATTTCAATGAATAAAATACAAGGTTTACTGACACCTTCCCACAAACATTCACAGCGATCGGATCATCTCCTGATCTATAGCATCGCCTCTGTCGAGCAGATGCCATTCTCAAGGTGACAGGTTCCCTTTAAGTTATTTAGGTAAGAGTCAGGACCATGGTGTGCGGTTACCACCAGTGGAACATGTCTGAGATGATATATCAGAGAGCCACGCACATGCAGCTATGGATATACATCCTGCTGTGTGAATAGGTCACATACAGGCAAAGTACACAGAGAACCGAGAACGTCTGAATGTACAACATTGGATGACGGGGACTCGTTTTACCTGCACTTGTGGATCAGCGCCAGAAACCACCAACACTTTACACACTTCCCATTACAGCCTTATCTTAAGTATTGGTGACCGATCCTTCATTGTGGAATTCAGAGTCAGATTGATGGGCGCCCAACCTCTGGCCCTGCCGCTGATCGGCTGATCGACTGGCTCCGTGCACGAGTTCTCATATATTCAGGTGAGTCAGTGACACCTGCATTACCATCCACCACCATGTCCCACTGTGTGACTGTGCCAAACATTGGACCAGCACTGATCTCATATTATTACCCCAAGAAACTATGTTAACATACATATGGGGAAAAAATAATTTCTGGTATTAAGCAAACATTTACGAGGAGAACATCTCTGAAAAAAGAAGACGTTAGACAGACGAGATCTAGAAGCGATTAGCTAAGAATTGTGAACAAAACGAATACCTACACAGCCAAGTCCGTGGTGTAGGGATCCGATCTACAGTAAAAAGACACACACAAAGTGATTAGCAAAAAACAATCACATAAGAAACAAAGGAAATGCAACAACAAGCGGGAAATCCACACGTATCTGCAGAATTGGACACAAACACTTCATACATTGTCATCTCAGAACGTTTCACACCACAAATGAAGAACTAAGGCCTTGTGCGCACTAGGCGTTTTTGCCGCGTTTTTAGCGGCGTTTTTTACCGCGTTTTTGTGCTGAAAACGCAGTGACATTGCTTCCCCAGCAATGTCTATGGGTTTTCAGAAGTGCTGTCCGCACACAGCGTTTTTTTGTAGCTGCGTTTTTGTGGTGACCACAAAAATGCAGCATGTCAATTATTTCTGCGTTTTCCACTGCGTTTTTCACCCATTGAATTCAATGAGATGTTCAACAACGCAATGAAAAACGCATATAGCCGCGTTTCTATGACTAAAAACGCAGCTATAAACGCAATGGGTGGGCAGTAAAGTGACGTGTACAGGAAGAGGATTCCTTCTGTTGGTAAACACAGAAGCATGAATCCTCCCGGTACCGTCACCGCTGCGTCCACCTCCCGTCCTGTGCCATGTCAGCTCCGTGCGGCGCCATGTCTGGGCGGGAGGTGGAGGCAGCGGCGAAAACAAAAGTGAACAGTAGAAAAAAAAAAATGTCATATATACTCACCTATCTGCAGGGTCCCGGTGCCATGCCCGCTCCCAGCCCCTGTCTCGGTACCGCCGCTCTGGCTGTGTACAGTCTCCCCGGGGCAGGACCTTGCTTGCAGGACCTGGCGGTGGATCACCTGATGCAGTCACCTGACGCATCAGCTGATCGTAGTCTCGCCGGCTTTTTCGTGCCCGGCCGGCTATCAGCTGATCCTGCCGTCAGGGGACTTCATCAGCTGATTACCGGCAGCTCCTGCAGCGATCGGACAGGATCAGACTCCTGTCCAATCGATCGCTGCAGGAGCTGCCGGTAATCAGCACAGCACATAAGTGAGTATTATTTTTTTTTTGCACCGATGCATCAGCTGATTGTATAATCGGCTTTTATACAATCAGCTGATGTGTGATGTGATTCAGGCACTTGAAGCTGACACATCATCTGATCGCTTTGCCTTCCAGCAAACCGATCAGATGATATTGGATCCGGATTGGACGACGCGGGAGACTGACCCAGGATTACTGCGGAGGGGGGTTCTTTATTTCAATAAAGATGGAGTCACTAATTGTGTTGTGTTTTATTTCTAATAAAAATATTTTTCTGTGTTGTTTTTTTTTTTTTATCATTACTAGAAATTCATGGTGGCCATGTCTAATATTGGCGTGACACCATGAATTTCGGGCTTAGGGCCAGCTGATAATATACAGCTAGCCCTAACTCCATTATTACCCAGCTAGCCACCCGGCATCAGGGCAGCTGGTAGAGTTGGATACAGCGCCAGAAGATGGCGCTTCTATGAAAGCGCCATTTTCTGGGGTGGCTGCGGACTGCAATTCGCAGTGGGGGTGCCCAGAAATCTTGGGCACCCTGCACTGTGGATTCCAATCCCCAGCTGCCTAGTTGTACTCGGCTGGACTCAAAAATTAGGCGAAGCCCACGTCATTTTTTTTTTTTAATTATTTCATGAAATTCATGAAATAATTAAAAAAAAAGGCTTCTCTATATTTTTGGTTCCCAGCCGGGTACAAATAGGCAGCTGGGGGTTGGGGGCAGCCCGTACCTGCCTGCTGTACCCGGCTAGCATACAAAAATATGGCGAAGCCCATGTCATTTTTTTTTTCTTTTTGGGCAAAAAACTGCATACAGTCCTGGATGGAGGATGCTGAGCCTTGTAGTTCTGCAGCTGCTGTCTGCTCTCCTGCATACACTAGTGAATGGAGGATGCTGAGCCTTGTAGTTCTGCAGCTGCTGTCTGCTCTCCTGCATACACTAGTTCTGCAGCTGTCTGCTCTCCTGCATACAATGAACATTTTGAAGCAGGAAATGACATCAGACCTTTTTTTTTTTTTTTTTCCATCAACAATCTTTAATGGCATTGTGCACTGATTAAAAACGCAGTGAGCAAAAACGCAGCAAAAAACGCACCAAATCGCGGCAAAAACGCATGCGTTTTTGTCGCGTTTTTTTAGCCGCGGGTGCGTTTTTTGAGACAAAAACGCACATAAAAACGCAGCGTGAAAAAAACGCCTAGTGCGCACATACCCTAACAGGATTCCATAGACGGCTGCCGACTACCGGCGAAAAGTGTCATTACCGGATTTCATGGATCTCCTGGGGAAGTTACTGCCACGAGGAGCAAGGCCGGGGATGAGAGGGATCTTAGAAAATAACCAAATCTAATGCTGCAAAATGAAGTTTACAAGAAAGTCTGAGGGATGTGGTCACTGCCGCAACACCGACTATCCGAGAGCCATAATGTGGAGGAAGCAAAGAACAGATGAGCCTTTAGTGATATATGAGGGATGTGGTCACTGCCGCAACGCCGACTATCCGAGAGCCATAATGTGGAAAAATCAAACAACAGATGAGCCAATAGTGATATGTGAGGGATATGGTCACTGCCGCAACGCCTACTATCCGAGAGCCATAATGTGGAGGAAGCAATGAACAGATGAGCCTTTAGTAATATGTGAGGGATATAGTCACTGCCGCAACGCCGACTATCCGAGGACCACACTATGGAGGAAGCAATGAACAGATGAGCCTTTAGTAATATGTGAGGGATGTGATCACTGCCGCAACGCCAACTATCCGAGGACCACAATATGGAGGAAGCAATGAACAGATGAGCCTTTAATGATATGTAAGGGATGTGGTCACTGCCGCAACGCCGACTATCCGAGAGCCATAATGTGGAGGAAGCAATGAACAAATAAGCCTTTAATGATATGTGAGGGATGTGGTCACTGCCTCAACGCCGACTATCCGAGAGCCACAATATGGAGGAAGCAATGAACAGATGATCCTTTAGTGATATGTGAGGGATATGGTCACTGCCGCAACGCCGACTATCTGAGAGCCATAATGTGGAGAAAGCAATGAACAGATGATCCTTTAGTAATATGTGAGGGATGTGGTCACTGCCGCAACGCCGACTATCCGAGAGCCACAATATGGAGGAAGCAATGAACAAATGAGCCTTTAATGATATGTGAGGGATGTGGTCACTGCCGCAACGCCGACTATCCGAGGACCACAATATGGAGGAAGCAATGAACAGATGATCCTTTAGTGATATGTGAGGGATATGGTCACTGCCGCAACGCCGACTATCTGAGAGCCATAATGTGGAGGAAGCAATGAACAGATAATCCTTTAGCGATATGTGAGGGATATGGTCACTGCCGCAACGTTGACTATCCGAGGGCCACAATATGGAGGCAGCAATGAACAGATGATCCTTTAGTAATATGTGAGGGATATGGTCACTGCCGCAACGCCGACTATCCGAGAGTCATAATATGGAAGAAGCAATGAACAGATGAGCCTTTAGTGATATGTAGAGATGCTGATGTCATTTATTACACTCATCATAAAACCGGTTAGAGCACAGAAAAAACACAGAAAGTACAAGTCACTAAAGGGTGCAAGATTACAAAATGCAGGGGAGTGGGAAATTATATCCATCCATCCATCTATCCATCTATCTATCCATCTATCTTTCTAGCTTATAAGTGTATGTAACCCTCATTCCTTGTTTTGTGGTCCGCAAAAAAAAAAAAAAAAAAAGGAAAACACACGGATGACACACGGACGGTATACGGAACGGATACGGATGTCACATGGATGCATTTGTGGAAAAACAGGACCGGTTTTTTTTTTTTGCGGACCGCAAAAACGAGAACGAGAAATAAATGATGTTACAGAGCAAGCTTTCAAGACTCCTCAGGTCTCTTCATCAGGCATTGTATGACAAAATATCTGAAGAAACACAAATATATACACAAACAGCAGAGGAGGTATAATAAATGGACATTTAAATAAGCAAGCATTGAGCTTAGAGAGTGAATCCTTACTTAGCTTTGATTAGTGGTGTGAAAGTTTTATTGTCCCAGTATCCATGTAGATCAGAGGCCTGGTGTCCTCAGTCTCTGGAGCAAAGTCCATGTAGGATCAGAGGCCTGGTGCCCTCACAGTCTCTGGAGCAGAGTTCATGTAGGATCAGAGGCCTGGTGCCCTCACAGTCTCTGGAGCAGAGTTCATGTAGGATCAGAGGCCTGGTGCCCTCACAGTCTCTGGAGCAGAGTTCATGTAGGATCAGAGGCCTGGTGCCCTCACAGTCTCTGGAGCAAAGTCCATGTAGGTCAGAGGCCTGGTGCACTCACAGTCTCTGGAGCAGAGTCCATGTAGATCAGAGGCCTGGTGCCCTCACAGTCTCTGGAGCAGAGTCCATGTAGGATCAGAGGCCTGATGCCTTCACAGTCTCTGGAGCAGAGTCCATGTAGATCAGAGGCCTGGTGCCCTCACAGTCTCTGGAGCAGAGTCCATGTAGGTCAGAGGCCTGGTGCCCTCACAGTCTCTGGAGCAGAGTCCATGTAGGATCAGAGGCCTGGTGCTCTCACAGTCTCTGGAGCAAAGTCCATGTAGGATCAGAGGCCTGGTGCCCTCACAGTCTCTGGAGTAGAGTCCATGTAGGTCCGAGGCCTGATGCCCTCACAGTCTCTGGAGCAGAGTCCATGTAGGATCAGAGGCCTGGTGCCCTCACAGTCTCTGGAGCAAAGTCCATGTAGGATCAGAGGCCTGGTGCCCTCACAGTCTCTGGAGCAGAGTCCATGTAGGTCCGAGGCCTGATGCCCTCACAGTCTCTGGAGCAGAGTCCATGTAGATCAGAGGCCTGGTGCCCTCACAGTCTCTGGAGCAGAGTCCATGTAGGATCAGAGGCCTGGTGCTCTCACAGTCTCTGGAGCAGAGTCCATGTAGGATCAGAGGCCTGGTGCCCTCACAGTCTCTGGAGCAGACCCCTCAGATTTTGTAGTGACTCATAAATGCTCCTGACAGGTTGAGTCCTGTGTGGACAGAGTCAAACATTGTAATGAATTTGTCTCCCAGACCCTTCAACGATTCTGTGATTTGAAGCTGCCTTTTAATATGACAACTTTCATGTGGTGTATGTTGTGTTCTGGAGCACAGAAATGTTTGGCCACAGGTAAATGTTTTTTTTTTTGTCTTTAATTGTGTAATGATGAAACCTAATTCTTGCTCTCAGTTTCTGTCCTGTTTCTCCAACATAGAGACCCCCAATAGGACATATAGGGCACAGGATTAAGTATACCACATTGGAGGAGGAACATGTGACTGTCCCGGGAATCTTATAGTCCTTCTTAGTGGTGGGATCTGTATCCGGTCTCTGGTTTCTACATGAGTGCAGGTTCTGCAGCTCTTTATATCGCAGAGATAAGTTCCTCTTGTTGTATCTGAGGGCATTGAGCTTCGGATCACGACGTTTCTTATATTAGGAGGTTGCCTGTAGCAAGGGAGGATCTTTGATTATTACTTTTTCGGTCAACCTTGTGTAGAACATGGTGAAGTTTCTTGGCTGTTTTTCTCAGTACCTCATGCTGTGGGTTGTAGGTTAACACCAGAAGTACACGACTAATTTCCTCTTTTTGTTTCTACTGAAGCAGTTCACTTCTAGGGGTCCTTGTGGCTATAATGATCTGATTATCAATGGAGGTGGGGTGGTAGCATTGGTTTAAAATTGTCTTTTTCAAATGGGTTAAATGTTGAATGTTCATCCCTCTCTGCTGGCCTGGAACAGATATGATTCTATCGGAGGGCCTGGCTGTAGACAATGGACTTTTTAATGTGTTTGGGGTAGAAGCTGTCCCATCTGAGGTATGTGGTACGGTCAATAGGCTTCTGATACACCGGTCTCTGGATTAAACTATTTTTAATTTTTATGATGGTCTCAAGAAGTGGATTTACATTTTTGAGTCCAATGTCAGGTTTATGGTAGGATGAAATGTACTGAATTTATGATGGAATTTTAGAAGTTGTCGCTCAGATTCGGTCCAGATTATTAAGATACCATCGATGTAACAGAAGTAGGCCAAGGGTTTGATGGAGCAGGACGCTAAAAAGTTATTTACCAGTTTAGCCATGAAAAGGTTGGCATACTGTGGTGCTATTTTGCTGCCCATAGCAGTTCCTGTGCGTTGTAGATATAGTTCCTTGCCAAAAGAGAAAGAGTTGTGCATGCTGATAGATCTGGTGAGTCTTAATACAGACTCAGATGGAATCCCATTGGCTTCAAGAAGCATTCGCCCGGCGGTCAGTCCATCTTCATGTGGGATGTTAGAGTATAAGGATTCCACATCCATGGTGGCTAAGATGGTACTCTCGGGTAGGGGACCTATTGTAGATAGCTTTTTTTAATAGATCTGTGGTGTCCTGTATATAGCTGGCTGTCTTCCTTACCAGCGGCTTAAGGACATTTTCTACACACCCAGAGAGTTTTTTAGTGATTGTTCCGACCCCTGAGATGACTGGCCTCCCTGGTTTATGAATCTTGGGAATTTAGGAAACATTATGATCTGAAGTTCAATGCCCTCAGATACACCAAGAGGAACTTATCCTTGCAAAGTAAAGAGCTGCAAAACCTGCTCTCATGTAGAAACCACAGACCGGATACAGATCCCACCACTAAGAAAAACTATAAGATCCATGGGACATTCACATGTTCCTCTTCTAATGTGGTCACTTAATCCTGTGCACTATATGTCCTATTGGGTTTTTTTTATGAAACAGGACAGAGACTAAGAGCGAGGATGAGGGCTCATTGTCACAGAATTACAGACAAAAAAACCCCATTTACCTGTGGCAAAAAATTTCTGTGCTCCAGAACATAACATTAACCCCATGAAAGTTGTCATATTAAAAGGCAACTTCAGATCACAAAATCATTGTGGGGTCTGGTAAATCAAATTCATTACAATGCTTGACTCTGTCCACACAGGACTAAATCTGTCAGGAGGATTTATGAGCCACTACAAAATCTGAGGGGTCTGCCCCAGAGACGGTGAGGGCACCAGGCCTATGATCCTACATGGACTCTGCTCCAGAGACGGTGAGGGCACTATGTCTCTGATCTACATGGACTCTGCTCTAGAGACTGAGAGGGCTCCAGGCCTCTGATCTACATGGAATCTGCTCCAGAGTCGGTGAGGGCACCAGGCCTCTGATCCTACATGGACTCTGCTCCAGAGATGGTGAGGGCACCAGACCTCTGATCCTACATGGATTCTGCTCCAGAGACGGTGAGGACACTATGCCTCTGATCCTACATGGACTCTGCTCCAGAGAAGGTGAGGGCACCAGGCCTCTGATCCTACATGGACTCTGCTCCAGAGACAGTGAGGGCACTATGCCTCTGATCTACATGGATACTGGCAGAATAACACTTTCACACCACTAATCAAAGCTAATTAAGGATCATTTTTCTAAGCTCAGTGTTTGCTTATTTAAATCCCCTTTTATTCTGCCATCCCTCTGCTCTTTTGTGGATATATTTGTATTCCTTCAGATACTTTGTTATACCATGCCTGATGAAGAGCCCTGAGAATTCTGGAAAGCTTGCTCTGTAACATCATTTATTTTAGTTAGTCATTAAAAGGTATCACAACTACAAGATTATAATTTTGTTTCTCTCACTGAGAGCAACCAATAATTTTTCAACCTTTTTCTTTTTTTAATTAAAAACAGAGGAAACACGGATGTAAAACTGAAGTAACAAGGACGTCTTCAATTTTTCACCTTTTTAGGAATAACACTATTTCTTGCCATTATGTAACTTGTTTCTGCATTTTGAAAGCATTGTGCACAGAAATGAAGTCCTGCTTTTCATTGCTTTCTTAGCACACAGAGACAAGTAAGCAGCATGTAGGAAATTCAACAGATGGAGGTAAAAGACTTGTTGGAAAGCTCACCAGGATCTGTCTGTGTCTCCCGCTGCCTATTTCCTCTCCCTGCTCCTCACTTCTCCTCCTTCCCCCTCCCCTCTCCATAGAATATAATGGGTTGCATAGCTAAGCTGTTTATTCAGAATGGATGATAAGTTCAGGAAGCAGGGAGGAGAGGAAGAAGTGGCTGATAAGAGGGAAAGGAAGCAGATTTTATTTTCCTGTACAACTGATTTATGCAAAGTCAAAAATCGATGAAAGACATGATCTGAATCTCACAGATCGGACACAGATCCAAGTTAAAACGTATGTGTGTGTGGATTGATGAAACTCGGAGTCCGTGCGCTGTCTAAGAATGTACATTATGTGGACAGCAAAGGTGTGAATGCAGCCTTATTTTACTTGTATATACTAATTATAATATCAGGAGATGAGCCCAGTAACACACAGTAGCATTTTATTATGAATGTGCATAGTGACCGAGCACTCATCATTAGCAGTAACTCACCGGCTTCTTGCCTACAATAAGTTTTTCAACCTTCTGAACTTGAGATACATGATCTTCATTAGTCTTGAGTTCACGCTTACGGATGCGCTCATAAATGCCTATCAGCATCTCCCGGGGGATGTCCTCGCCATCGTCCACACCTGCGGAGAGTGACAGTTCTCATTACTAAAAGACCAGACATTACAGCCGGTTACTGCTGATGTCTCTGCAAGGTCAAAGCCAAGGACAATGATCATACAGATCCGTGGTTTTCAGGGATGGGTAAGCAGGTTCAGAATTGACAATTAGCCCAGGCACCACAACTCTGCTGCTCTGGATAGTAGGATCAACGAGAAAATGATCCGCACTTACTTGTTCTGCATTCATCACCAGTCATCCCGGACTTCAATGTTTAATTACCCAGATGTATATAAAATCCGTATTATGCACTGACAGGGACACTTTATTACAAAGGTGATTTAGTTTCATATACTTCAGAGGATCAGTAGAATATCAGCAGGAATGAAATAACTGTCATAAAAATATCCCCAGTAGTTACGGGTCCCATCAAATATCCCCCTACTAGTTATATGTCCCATAAAAGATCCCCAGTAGTTACGGGTCCCATAAGATATACCTACTATTTACTTGTCTCACTAAATAGCCCTACTAGTTACGGGTCTCACAAAATATCACTACTAGTTATATGTCCCATAAAATCGTGTCCCATAAAATATCCACACTAGTTATGAGTCCCAGAAAATATCCCTACTAGTTACGTTTCTCACAAAATATCCCTACTAGTTACGTTGCTCACAAAATATCCCTACTAGTTACGAGTCTCACAAAATATCCCTACTAGTTACGAGTCTCACAAAATATCCCTACTAGTTACGAGTCTCACAAAATATCCCTACTAGTTACGTTGCTCACAAAATATCCCTACTAGTTACGAGTATAACAAAATATCCCTACTAGTTACGAGTCTCACAAAATATCCCTACTAGTTACGAGTCTCACAAAATATCCCTACTAGTTACGTTGCTCACAAAATATCCCTACTAGTTACGAGTATCACAAAATATCCCTACTAGTTATATGTCCCATAAAATATCCCCAGTAATTATGTGTACTATAAAATATACACAGTAGTTACGAGTCCCATAAAATATCCCTACTAGTTATATGTCCCATAAAATATCCCCAGTAGTTGTGTACCATAAAATATCACCAGTAGTTACGGGTCCCATAAAAAATCACAAGTAGTTACTGTACATGTCTCATAATATTTCTGTACCAGTTATGTCACCAACTCTTATGTTTTAATTTCTATTTCAAATCTGTTTTATTATTAAGTTTATAAATCAAGCATACATCTTGAACATTTATAAAGATTATAATACATAAACAGTGATCTCTCAGTTTCGGAATGACAAAAATAACATCACATTGTAGATTTCATTGGAACTCTATAAGCTATCCTTATGCTAACACTCCATGACAAACCATACACTAGAAATCAGAGTTCCAGCGAAACATGTCTTCCTGATAATTGACAAGACCACTCTCAGCATAAAACAATCCCCTTTTAAGTTATTGAATAAACATTTAAGAAAAAGTAGAAAGCTAGAAAAAAAAAAAAAGAACAGATATAAGCTTAGAAAAGAAGGAATCAAATAGAGTGAAGAAAGTAGGGTAAAGAGGGGGTGGGGGAAAAAAGTGTGTGGGGAGAGGGGAAGACAAGGTATGTCACCATTTCTCATCCCAAATAACCTGCCAGACTCACCGTGAACTCAGGAGACTCCATGAACGTAATCCACGGTCCCCACACTGTGATAAATTTTTCCGTGAGCCCATTAAGTTCAGCTGTGAGTTCCTCCATTCTCTGGAGGTTTGCCATCTCCTCTACCCAGTCAGCTAACGTGGGGCATCTAGTCTGTTTCCAGTATCTGGGAATAATTATACGGGCTGCCGCTAAACAAAATCGCAGCAGGTCCCTCTTTTGTGACTTGAATGAACCTGGGAGGATAGAGAGGAGGGCCACCTGGGGAGATCTCTCCACCTCACCCCCACTCATCTTTTTATACAGAGAAAACACTGAGTCCCAGAATGGTTGCAATTTAGCACAGCTCCACCATATATGTAACATAGACCCTTTTTCTGTACCACATCTCCAGCACATGTCGGACACTGAGGGAAAGATAGCATGCAATTTGGTCGGGTATTGGTACCACCTTGTGAGAATTTTATAGTTTTTCTCTTGGGCGGCACAAGCCAGAGAAAGTTTGTGGGTCCACAGAAACGCCCTGCTCCATCTGTCCTCCGAAATGTCCTCTCCCAGTTCCTCTCCCCATCTATAGACAAATTTGGGTTTGTCCGACATGTCTCTCTGGTTCAGCATTTTATAAAAAAGAGAGATGACATGCCCAGGTGACGAACCCTGCAAGAACAATTTCTCAAATGGAGTAGGGGGGGTCCTCAACTTCCTCTCCCTGTCCTGGTTGGATAGAAACGATTTCAGCTGCATATATTCTATCCAGGAAACCTCTCTCCCTGTGGCCCGTAGAGATGCATAAGGGGGCAGGGTATTTCCCTGGAGCACATGAAAAAAACGAGTTTCCTCCACCCGAGCATATCCCAGAAATTTATTGGAATGAAGCCCCGGAGGGAACTCCTGGTTGCCAAAGAGGGGGGTAAGTGGACCCCTCCCCTGTGAGAGAGAACCCCTCTTAACCTCACCGTCCCACGTCCCCATCACTGTCCAAATAAACTCCATTCCCTTCTCTATCTGTGACCTACTCTCCTTTTCCATCCATGAGAGGAAGTGCAAAGGGACTCCCAATCCGTCCTGTTCGATCGCGACCCATTGTTTCGAGTTCCTATGGAAGTGCCAATCCATTATCCTCGTTAGAATAGTTGCCCTGTAGTATAACTGGAAATTTGGGAGCCCTGCCCCTCCATTATTTTTGTGTCTGGTAAGAGTTTTTATGCTTGTCCGAGGTCTCCTATTCCCCCAAACGAACCTTGACAAAGCCGTCCGAATTTTGGAAAAGTAACTCCCCGGCAGCTGAATAGGTACCGTTTGGAACAAGAAAAGAAACCTAGGAAGAACATCCATTTTAATAGCGTTGATACGCCCAAACCACGATAGTCTTTTTTTGTCGTACTTCTTTAAATCCCTAATTGTCCTCTCTAACAGGGGTAGAAAATTATGATGCATAATTTTTGTTGGATCCCGAGGTACAACTACCCCCAGATATTTTATAGCTGATGGTTGCCACTTAAAGGGAAAATTTTGGGTTGTACGGGCTAGATCTTCCGCCGACCGGGTCACATTCATAGCCTCTGATTTAGAGAAGTTCACTTTAAAATTACTTAAGTTACCAAACTCCTCGAACTCTTTGAGCAAAGACGGGAAGGATATGTGTGGCTGGGAAATAAACATGAGAAGGTCGTCAGCAAATAAAGCTAACTTGCGATTCCCTCCCCCGGCCTCTATCCCATGGATACTAGCATTATTTCTTATGGCGACCGCTAGATGCTCCATGACAATGACGTAGAGCAGAGGTGACAATGGACATCCTTGCCTTGTTCCATTGTGGACCTGAAACTTATGTTTCAATTTCTAAATGGTTGTATCTATAAGAGATTTTAGTCACTTGTGACCTTGTTAGACGAACACAGAAAATGCAGATTATATCCAGATAAACAGATAGAAATGCTAAATCTCTACCAAATTGTATATATCCAATAATAATCTATAGCTATCATCCATCTTGTATCATCATAAATGAAGCAATTCTTAAGATAATACTTGTAGCATCATATTTATACAGAGTAGAACTTTAGAGATAGAAAAATAGATAAATAATAGATAGATGGATAGATAGATAGATAGATAGATAGATAGATAGATAAATTGATAGATAGAAACCCAAAAAAAGCATCCTTGTCTGAGCACTCCGCCCTATAAACCAGGCTGTGTTCACAATCCTTATACCAGGAGTCCTAGCTGCCCAGACATGGAGGTTAGTCCAGATAGTGGCATTTCAAGTTAGATTTTTAGTCTAGCTGCCCAGACAAGGATGTTTTTAACCTAGATAGTGGCATTTTAGTTAGGGACCCGGAATATTGAGATTTACCTTGCCGTTTGGTTTCTGGGCTTACATGCATTGGCCAATTCATAAACTAAAAATCTCATTTTTTCATATAGCAGTAATGCAGTACCAGAGTTCCCTTATACATTGATGGCATTTAGTGTGCGGCTGTATCCATTTTGTATTTGCTAGGTTTTTTCAGCTGGCACCTATACACACTTGTAGGATGTGCAGGTCAGTCTTTTGAAATACTCCTCCATACAGACTTTCTCCAGATCTTTCAGGTCACTCCTCCATACAGACTTTCTCCAGATCTTTCAGGTCACTCTTCCATACAGATCTTCTCCAGATTTTTCAGGTCACTCTTCCATACAGATCTTCAGATCTTTCAGGTCACTCCTCCATAGAGATCTTCTCCAGATCTTTCAGGTCACTCCTCCATACAGATATATTCCAGATCTTTCAGGTCACTCCTCCATAGAGATCTTCTCCAGATCTTTCAGGTCACTCCTCCATACAGATCTTCTTCAGATCTTTCTGTCCACTCCTCCACACAGATCTTCTCCAGATCTTTCAATCCACTCCTCCATACAGATCTTCTTCAGATCTTTCAGCTTTCAGGTTGTTGGGCAATATTGAGATTCTGGTCCCGCCACAGATTTTCTATTGGGTCCAGGTCTGGAGACTGGCTAGGCCACTCCAGGACTTTGAAATGCTTCTTACGGAGCTGCTCCTTAGTTGCACTGGATGTGTGTTTTGTGTCATTGTTATGCTGGAAGACCCAGCCCCGATCCATCTTCAATGATCTTACTGAGGGAAGGAGGTTGTGGGCCAAAATCTAGGGATACATGACCCCATCCATCCTCCCTTCAATACGGTGCAGCTGTCCTGTCCCCTTTGCAGACACGTCCCCCCAAAGTATGATGTTGCCACCCCTGTGCTTCATGGTTGGGACAGTGTTCTTGGGGTTGTACTCGCCCTTCTTCCTCCAAACATGGTGAGTGGCGTTGATACCAAATAGTTCTATTTTTGTCTCATCTGACCACATGACCTTCTCCCATGTCTCCTCTGGATCATCCAGATGGTCACTGGAGAACTTCAAACGGGCCTGAACACGTGCTGGCATGAGCAGGTGGAACTTGCATGCCCTGCAGGATATTAATCCATGACGGTGTAGTGTGTTACTAACCTCAATCTTTGAGACTGTGGTTAAATTACTCTTCAGGTCATTTATCAGGTGGTCCTCTCATGTAGTTATGGGCTGATTCCTAACCTTTCTCAGAATCATCCTTACCTCACGAGGCAAGTTCTTGCATGGAGCCTCAGACTGAGTAAGATTTACAGCCATCTTGTGTTTCTTCCATTTTCTAATAATTGTGCCAACAGTTGTTGCCTGCTCACCAAGCTGCTTGCCTATTGTCTTGCAGCCCATCCCAGCTTTGTGCAAGTCTACAATTTTGTCCCTGGTGTCCTTAGACAGCTCTTAGGTCTTGGCCATAGTGGAGAGGTTGGAGTGTAATTAAGTGTGTGAACAGATGTCTTTTATACAGTTAACGAGATCAAACAGGTGCAATTAATACAGGTAATGAGTGCAGAGTAGGACCTTCTTAAAGAAAAAGTAATGTCTGTTAGAGCAGAAGTATTGCTGGTCGGTGATCAAATACTTATTTCATGCAATACAAAAAAAAAAAAAAATATTTCTAAATTATACAATGGGATTCTCTGGATTTTTTTTTTATTCTGTCACAGTTGATGTTCCCTATGATAAATATTACAGACCTCTCCATTCTGTGTAGGGGGGGAAACTGCAAAATCGGCAGAGGATGAAATAATTAGTATCCCCACTGTAGGTAGATAGATAAGAGAGAGAGATACATACAGATTCTCCATCCATCCATCCGTCCCCATCCATCCATCTATCCTACTTATTTAACTTCATAGTGGTATATAATATTGAAGATTACCTCTTAGATTCTTCACAAAATCCTCCAGTTTCATCTTCCGCTCGGGCTTCACGTTGGGACTGTACATGTCTGTGTTGAGCAGGATGATGGCGAATGCCAGGATGAAGATCGTGTCTGGATTCCGGAACTGCCTGACCACCCCGGGATTACAGATGCAATATCTCTGGCTGTAATACAAGATCGGACCATCATGTACAGACAGTTGGTGGGGAGCAGCCATATTACATGCAGTCATGCCTGATCCTTCGTTCCCCAGGAGTCAGGACATTAGGGGAAAGAATGGCTGGACCACGATTGCTGGGTTTGGTGGATAGGTCCTGAATACTAGGACAATTAGAGAAGGAAGGTGCATCAATGTGGTCAGAAGTCCAGCCTCAGAGCCGCATCTGTGGAGCAGAACGCGGAGGATCGGATGTATGAGGACACAATGCCTTTATCTCCAGGAAGACCCCCGAGCCGCAGCCCATTCAAGAGTGAATGTTTTAGGCTATGTGCGCACAGTGCGTTTTTCGGGTGCGTTTTTGGCTTCAAAACTGCAGGACTTTGCTTCCCCAGCAAAGTCTATGAGTTTTCATTTTTGCTGTCCGCACACATCTGTTTTTTTTACCTGCGTTTTTGAGTTAAAAAAAAAAAATGGACATGTCAGTTCTTTCCTGCGTTTTTCTGCGTTTTCCCCCATGCAATGCATTGGAAAAACGCAGCAAAACGCAGAGATCAAAAACGCAGCAAAACGCAGCCAAAAACGCACCAAATCGTGGCAAAAACGCATGCGTTTTTTGACACGTTTTTTTGCCGCAGGTGCGTTTTTGTGCGTTTTTAGCGGCCAAAAACGCACAAAAACGCAGCGTCAAAAAGACGCAGTGTGCGAACCTAGCCTTAGGAGGAAGAAAATTGTACAGGAAAAATGACACTTATGGAAGTGATTGTTAGCGGCTCTCAATCTTGAACGTCTATTGTGCAAAGTCAAGGGTATTTTTTCAATAAAAAGAAGAGTCAGTAAATGCGTAATCGCAGGATTCACAATTGCAGAGACCCCGTTATTTTCGGCAGCTCTTCTTTGGCCGAGCATTACAGAGGTCCCTCTGGCATTTTACACAGATCCTCTTAGAAGGAGAACACAAATCTGATGTTCCAATAATTATGGATAACGAAGTTTCTTGTAAGCTAGAAATGAAATGGTGAAATGAATGTGGAGTCAGAATTCAAGTGGTCGTCCGGTGAAAACAAGTCATCATGTCCACATAGGAAAGGTGATAACTTCATAAATCGGAGGGAGTCCGGCCGATGGGACCAGCCGCAATCTGCAGATTAGAGCAGACCAGCGTGCATGCCCGATCACCAATCTTGTGATTTTCTTGTCGCGGTGGTTGGATGTCGTCTGCCCCGCTACGTTAATCTGTAACTGGGATAAAAGTCCTTGCTCTGCCGATCATTGTCGATGGACCCTTCCAATCAGTAAGTTATCACCTATCCCGTGGATAGGGGATACTTTATTTTCACCAGACAACCCCTTTAAAGTAAATGAAGCCTAAACTAAGTCTACCTAATATCCAAAACTCATGCACTGTACATCTGCTGATTTTGGTGGGATTAGCCAACCAATCTAAAGGCTCCTTACACCTTACCAGCCATCAAATTGGTTCGGCCAAGCCCTCCTGGGTTTTCGATGGGAGAGGTGCGGACAGAAGCAATAGCATTTTTCAGCACTGAACCAACAAATTGCTGAAATCCCACCAGTCTGATCCTTCTCTCCCCTAACATTATCTGTTGGGGCAGATTTGGGAGACCCCCATGCCTATTAGAATAGGGCCGGTATCAGTGGACATGGCTGACTTTTGTCTAATGTGTATGGGGAATAACTGTTGAGATGGGCCTTTTGACTCTCCCCTAAAAGATGATGAGAGGAGGATTAGACAAGCCTAATCACCCAGTCCTTTAGCTCTCCCCGTATATAATCTGGCAATGGTTTCCTCCCCACTTTTCCAAAACGAGCGACTAAGTGTATAGCAGGGATGAGGAGAGATACCTGTTGGAGGAAGACTTACGTGGCCGGTAGCTAAGCTGTATGACCACCTTTGTCACACTGCCAGTCCCCCAGCAGCTATGGCCCTGCCGACAGTCGATCCCAGCCGAGAATGGCATTTAGTGAAAACCTTCAATTATACTATTAGTGGTAAACTAGTGAAAATTGCTCAGGGAGCTGATATTTTGGACCTCAGACTAACAGAATCCTCTTTCTGTCATATATGCTCCATTTCTTACCAGTGACCTAGAATATGGAGAACATGGTTATTAGTGTTGGACACACTTTACAGATGGCGGCGCGGTGTGGAGGGTGCATCATGTGGAGGCTTGTAACACCGGCAGCTGCTGGCGGGCTAGTTGGGGAGGCATCGAACGGTGGTGGAGCATCTGGAAGAACATGTCCATATCGGCGGTTTGTGGCTTCATACTTACATGTTCAGTGCACCTCGCATAAAGCTATTTATTCTTGGCTTACAGTGGCCGCCTGCAGTGCAGAGCAGCCATGCATCCACCGCCCGTGACCTTCAGAGGCAGGCACTTTATTTCCAGGGACAGTCATCCCTCCCCAGTGTTTTCACACATGCTGTATAAATTCCACGCGGCCGAGCCATGACCATCTGACTCTGCTTAAGTCAAACCGCCAGAGCTTAGAGAAGCTTAAACCTTTAACCATGTGCAGCTCGCAGATTCTGCATTCCTTGTGTGCCAGCTGTGCCCACATCGCACCCGCTGCACCTTACCATGAATATAGCTCATATGGATATATGGATATGAGACTATGGATATATGGATATTAGGAGATATGGATATGTGGCTATGGATATATGGATCTATAGATAGGTGTACATGAATATATGGATATAAGGAGATATGGATATGTGGATATATGGTTATGTGTACAGTGCTGGCCAAAAGTATTGGCACACTGCAATTCTGTCAGAGAATACGCAGTTTCTTCCTGAAAAGGATTGCAATCACAAATTCTTTGGTATTCTCTGCATTTATTTTGCTTGCAATGAAAAAACACAAAAGAGAATGAAACAAAAATCAAAATTATTGATCATTTCACACAAAACTCCAAAAATGGGCCAGACAAAAGTATTGGCATCCTTAGCCTAATACTTGGTTGCACAACCTTTAGCCACAATAACTGCGCACAACCGCTTCCGGTAACCATCAATGAGTTTCCTACGATGCTCTGCTGGAAGTTTAGACCATTCTTCTTTGGCAAACTGCTCCAGGTCCCTGAGATTTGAAGGGTGCCTTCTCCAAACTGCCATTTTGAGATCTCTCCACAGGTCTTCTATGGGGTTCAGGTCTGGACTCATTGCTGGCCACTTTAGTAGTCTCCAGTGCTTTCTATCAAACCATTTTCTAGTGCTTTTTGAAGTGTGTTTTGGGTCATTGTCCTGCTGGAAGACTCGTGACCTCTGAGGGAGACCCAGCTTTCTCACACTGGGCCCTACATTATGCAGCAAAATTTGTTTGTAGTCTTCAGACTTCATAATGCCATGCACACGGTCAAGCAGTCCAGTGTCAGAGGCAGCAAAGCAACCACAAAACATCAGGGAACCTCCGCCATGTTTAACTGTAGGGACCGTGTTCTTGTCTTTGAATGCCTCTTTTTTTTCCTGTAAACTCTATGTTGACGGCTTTTCCCAAAAAGCTCTACTTTTGTCTCATCTGACCAGAGAACATTTTTCCAAAACGTTTTAGGCTTTCTCAGGTAAGTTTTGGCAAACTCCAGCCTGGCTTTTTTATGTCTTGGGGTAAGAAGTGGGGTCTTCCTGGGTATCCTACCATACAGTCCCTTTTCAGTCAGACGCTGACGGATAGTTCGGGGTGACACTGTTGTACCCTCGGACTGCAGGGCATCTGGAACTTGTTTGGATGTTAGTCGAGGTTCTTTATCCACCATCCGCACAATCTTGCGATGATATCTCTCGTCAGTTTTTCTTTTCCTTCCACATCTAGGGAGGTTAGCCACAGCGCCATGGGCTTTACACTTCCTGATGACACTGCGCACCGTAGACACAGGAACTTTCAGGTCTTTGGAGATGGACTTGTAGCCTTGAGATTGCTCATGCTTCCTCACAATTTGGATTCTCAAGTCCTCAGACAGTTCTTTGGTCTTCTTTCTTTTCTCCATGCTCAATGTGGTGCACACAAGGACACAGGACAGAGGCTGAGTCAACTTTAATCCATGTCACCTGCTGCAAGTGTGATTTAGTTATTGCCAGCACCTGTTAGGTGCCACAGGTAAGTTACAGGTGCTGTTAATTACACAAATTACAGAAGCATCACAGGATTATTCAAACAGTGTCAATACTTTTGTCCACCCACTTTGTTATGTTTGGTGTGGAATTATATCCAATTTGGCTTTATGACAATTTTTTTACATTTTTTTTCATTGAAGACAAATTAAATTAAGATAATAATACCAAAGAATTTGTGATTGCAATCATTTTGAAGAAGAAAGTGAGTATTCTCTGACAGAATTGCAGGGTGCCAATACTTTTGTCCAGCACTGTCTATGGATATATAGATATGTGTACATGAATATATGGATATGTGGATATATGGGTATAAGGAGATATGGATATATGGGTATGTTTATATGGATATATAGATATGTGTATATGGAGATATGGATATGTGGATATATAGATATGTGTATATGGATATATGGGTATAAGGATATATGAATATGGATATAGATACCTAAAGGCTTCAATGAGTCGCTCCACTTTCTGGGCTTCTCCCTGGACCCGAATATGAGCCTGGAACTTCCTGAGAGCTTCATCCAACTCCATGGCTGAAAAATCCATCTCGTCCACCACGCAGCTGGAAGACAGAAGCACAGGAGACGCGTTTAGCCGCCCGGCTGGGAGATAACGCTGCAGGGAAACTAGGATTTAGGCAGAATATTTACACATGAGGCTTACATGCTATTTGTAATTAACCATAACCAACGAGGAGTTCTTCCTAATTACAAATGGTGCGACAATAACTACAGATCAAAATCCCATCAAACATTTTAAAGCCAACCCATAATAATATCCGTAAAGCATCAGTTTGATGGTTGGCCATAGTTCAGATGAAGACGATTCGTACTAAACCACAAACGGGGAGTGAACATTATATGGGGGTCTTTACTTGGTACCGATCCTTCGTCAGCGGCCCCAGGCAATAAGCGGATCATTATGACCCCAAATTGAGACTCCAATGTGTTACTTGGGAAAACTTGTAAATAAGTATTAAATTGTTCTGCAGCGCCTCCACAGGGGAAACAGAACGTTACACCGTGTCCAATGGCCTGAATGGGTTATCGGTATAACACAGGACTGGTCCTCTAAAGTGAAGGTGTAATCGTCCCCCCCTCCGGCCATGAGATGAGGATCCCGAATATGAGGAACCCACCATATCACAATGGACTCACAGGCGTCCGCCGCCTTCCCCCAAGCCATTACCCTCCCCCTGCTTGGTAAGGACAGTGGTGAGCGGGGTCAGCGGGCCGTGGGGACGCACTCCTTGTGATGGACCCCTAACCATCAATCTGTGAAGCTCTTTAATAGCGGCTTTCACTTGATTTATTATTGCCGCTGATCCACTGATTCTGGGACAGTTTCTTCTTTTTCTGTGCTATTTTATTTCAAAATGACGTTGACCGGAATATTCCGGAGTGTTGCTGCACAGTGTACTTTTCATTTTAAGCAATGGCCGCTTCTTACGTTTTCCTGTGTCACTGGCCAATCAAGACATGGCTGCGCCTCTGTGATACACGCCCGGTGGGTGAAGGGTAAATCTGCACCTTTATTACCGGGGAGCATAACTATAGAACAAAGGTGCCCACAAAAAACGAAAAACTGTTCCAGAATCAGGAGCAGCAGCAATAATAATAACAACAATAATAACAATAACAATAATCAATATATAGTACAGCTTCAATGGGGAAATGCAGTGCGTCAAGTGTATGGACGTCATTTACCAGAATATTTCATCTGAACGTCCCCATGTGGAGCTCCACCGGCGCAGCACAGGTTAATAAATCTGACATAAATGTTCCTCAAAACGTAAAGTATTCTTGCATCTGTGAATGTAGTATCTTTAGTATTACTAGATATAAGCAGGTTTTATTACACATAATCCATGGTGGCGCTTTATAATACGACACTGGATTACGCTAGAAAGCTTTATGTCTGCCCTTTCTCCATAAAGGAAAGAGATGGGGACTGATTGCATTGATGGCCCCCCGCATTGATGGGCCCCCCGGCATTGATGGCCCCCCGGCATTGATGGCCCCCCGCATTGATGGGCCGACCGGCATTGATGGCCCCCCGGCATTGATGGCCCCCCGGCACTGATGGGCCGACCGGCATTGATGGGCCGACCGGCATTGATGGGCCGACCGGCATTGATGGGCCGACCGGCATTGATGGGCCGACCGGCATTGATGGGCCGACCGGCATTGATGGGCCGAACGGCATTGATGGGCCGACCG
Source organism: Anomaloglossus baeobatrachus (assembly GCF_048569485.1). Taxonomy (NCBI): domain Eukaryota; kingdom Metazoa; phylum Chordata; class Amphibia; order Anura; family Aromobatidae; genus Anomaloglossus; species Anomaloglossus baeobatrachus. Next base: position 2,232,351 of record NC_134360.1, on the reverse strand, counting down.
GCATTGATGGGCTGAACGGCATTGATGGGCCGAACGGCATTGATGGGCCGAACGGCATTGATGGGCCGACCGGCATTGATGGGCCGACCGGCATTGATGGGCCGACCGGCATTGATGGGCCGAACGGCATTGATGGGCCGAACGGCATTGATGGGCCGAACGGCATTGATGGGCCGAACGGCATTGATGGGCCGAACGGCATTGATGGGCCGAACGGCATTGATGGGCCGAACGGCATTGATGGGCCGACCGGCATTGATGGGCCGACCGGCATTGATGGGCCGACCGGCATTGATGGGCCGAACGGCATTGATGGGCCGACCGGCATTGATGGGCCGACCGGCATTGATGGGCCGACCGGCATTTATGGGCCGAACGGCATTGATGGGCCGAACGGCATTGATGGGCCGACCGGCATTGATGGGCCGACCGGCATTGATGGGCCGAACGGCATTGATGGGCCGACCGGCATTGATCGGCCGCCCGGCATTGATCGGCCGCTTGGCATTCAGCACGGATCCATTCCTCTGCGTTGTTGGTAATACACACAATGAACACTTTTAATTTTAGAGAGAGACAGACACAGAGTGAGACACACAGAGATTGATACAGAGACGCACAGAGTCACACACACAGAGACACAGAGACTGATACAGAGACACACAGAGACACAAAGAGACAGAGACATACACAGACAGACACACAGAGACAGAGACAGAAACACAGACACAAACATAGAGACAGAGACACACAGACAGACACACACAGAGACATAGATACACAGTGGCACACACTGAGACACACACAGACACACAGACATACAGAGAGAGAGATGCACACACAGAGACAGAGAGACACAGAGACATACACAGACACACACACAGATACAGAGAGAGAGAGAGAGAGAGAGAGATGCACACACAGAGTCAGAGAGACAGACACAAAAATATGGACACATAGAGACAGAGACAGACACAGAAACAGAGATATACAAAGGCACAGACACACAGACAGACAGAGAGACACAGAGACACACACAATGAGATACACACAGAGACAGACACACAGAATGACAGAGCGACAGACACACACACAGACTAAGGGTACCTTCACACTTATCGATGCAGCAGCGATCCGACCAGCGATCTGACCTGGTTAGGATCGCTGCTGCATCGCTACATGGTCGCTGGTGAGCTGTCAAACAGGCAGATCTCACCAGCGACCAGTGAACAGCCCCCAGCCAGCAGCGACGTGCAAGCGACGCTGCGCTTGCACGGAGCCGCCGTCTGGAAGCTGCGGAGACTGGTAACTAAGGTAAACATCGGGTATGGTTACCCGATGTTTACATTAGTTACCAGCGCACACCGCTTAGCTGTGTGTGCAGGGAGCAGGGAGCCACGCACACTGAGCGCTGGCTCCTTGCTCTCCTAGCTACAGTACACATCGGGTTAATTACACAGCGATCCTGTGTGTCACAGTGGGAGAGCGCCTTTGAAGAAAACGAACCAGGGCTGTGTGTAACGAGCAGCGATCTCGCAGCAGGGGCCAGATCGCTGCTCATTGTCACACACAGCGAGATCGCTAATGAGGTCACTGCTGCGTCACAAAAAGCGTGACTCAGCAGCGATCTCGGCAGCGAGCTCGCTGTGTGTGAAGCACCCCTAAGGCTAAGACACAAGCTAAGAGAGAGAATCAGGCAGAGAGAGAGAAGCAGGCAGACAGAGACAGGCAGAGAGAGAGAAGCAGGCAGACAGAGACAGGCAGAGAGAGAGAAGCAGGCAGACAGAGACAGGCAGCGAGAGAGAAGGAGGCAGACAGAGACAGGCAGAGAGAGAGAAGGAGGCAGACAGAGACAGGCAGAGAGAGAGAAGGAGGCAGACAGAGACAGGCAGAGAGAGAGAGAAGCAGGCAGACAGAGACAGGCAGAGAGAGAGAGAGAGAAGCAGGCAGACAGAGACAGGCAGAGAGAGAGAGAGAGAAGCAGGCAGACAGAGACAGGCAGAGAGAGAGAGAGAGAAGCAGGCAGACAGAGACAGGCAGAGAGAGAGAAGCAGGCAGACAGAGACAGGCAGAGAGAGAGAAGCAGGCAGACAGAGACAGGCAGAGAGAGAGAAGGAGGCAGACAGAGACAGGCAGAGAGAGAAAGAGAAGCAGGCAGACAGAGACAGGCAGAGAGAGAAAGAGAAGCAGGCAGACAGAGACAGGCAGAGAGAGAGAAGGAGGCAGACAGAGACAGGCAGAGAGAGAGAAGGAGGCAGACAGAGACAGGCAGAGAGAGAGAAGGAGGCAGACAGAGACAGGCAGAGAGAGAGAAGCAGGCAGACAGAGACAGGCAGAGAGAGAGAAGGAGGCAGACAGAGACAGGCAGAGAGAGAGAAGCAGGCAGACAGAGACAGGCAGAGAGAGAGAAGCAGGCAGACAGAGACAGGCAGAGAGAGAGAAGCAGGCAGACAGAGACAGGCAGAGAGAGAGAAGCAGGCAGACAGAGATAGGCAGAGAGAGAGAAGGAGGCAGACAGAGACAGGAAGAGAGAGAGAAGGAGGCAGACAGAGACAGGAAGAGAGAGAGAAGCAGGCAGACAGAGATAGGCAGAGAGAGAGAAGGAGGCAGACAGAGACAGGAAGAGAGAGAGAAGCAGGCAGACAGAGACAGGCAGAGAGAGAGAAGCAGGCAGACAGAGACAGGCAGAGAGAGAGAAGCAGGCAGACAGAGACAGGCAGAGAGAGAGAGAGAAGCAGGCAGACAGAGACAGGCAGAGAGAGAGAGAGAGAAGCAGGCAGACAGAGACAGGCAGAGAGAGAGAAGCAGGCAGACAGAGACAGGCAGAGAGAGAGAAGCAGGCAGACAGAGACAGGCAGAGAGAGAGAAGGAGGCAGACAGAGACAGGCAGAGAGAGAAAGAGAAGCAGGCAGACAGAGACAGGCAGAGAGAGAAAGAGAAGCAGGCAGACAGAGACAGGCAGAGAGAGAGAAGGAGGCAGACAGAGACAGGCAGAGAGAGAGAAGGAGGCAGACAGAGACAGGCAGAGAGAGAGAAGGAGGCAGACAGAGACAGGCAGAGAGAGAGAAGCAGGCAGACAGAGACAGGCAGAGAGAGAGAAGGAGGCAGACAGAGACAGGCAGAGAGAGAGAAGCAGGCAGACAGAGACAGGCAAAGAGAGAGAAGCAGGCAGACAGAGACAGGCAGAGAGAGAGAAGCAGGCAGACAGAGACAGGCAGAGAGAGAGAAGCAGGCAGACAGAGACAGGCAGAGAGAGAAAGAGAAGCAGGCAGACAGAGACAGGCAGAGAGAGAGAAGGAGGCAGACAGAGACAGGCAGAGAGAGAGAAGGAGGCAGACAGAGACAGGCAGAGAGAAGGAGGCAGACAGAGACAGGCAGAGAGAGAGAAGCAGGCAGACAGAGACAGGCAGAGAGAGAGAAGGAGGCAGACAGAGACAGGCAGAGAGAGAGAAGCAGGCAGACAGAGACAGGCAAAGAGAGAGAAGCAGGCAGACAGAGACAGGCAGAGAGAGAGAAGCAGGCAGACAGAGACAGGCAGAGAGAGAGAAGCAGGCAGACAGAGATAGGCAGAGAGAGAGAAGGAGGCAGACAGAGACAGGAAGAGAGAGAGAAGCAGGCAGACAGAGACAGGCAGAGAGAGAGAAGGAGGCAGACAGAGACAGGCAGAGAGAGAGAAGGAGGCAGACAGAGACAGGCAGAGAGAGAGAAGGAGGCAGACAGAGACAGGCAGAGAGAGAGAAGGAGGCAGACAGAGACAGGCAGAGAGAGAGAAGGAGGCAGACAGAGACAGGCAGAGAGAGAGAAGCAGGCAGACAGAGACAGGCAGAGAGAGAGAAGCAGGCAGACAGAGATAGGCAGAGAGAGAGAAGCAGGCAGACAGAGACAGGCAGAGAGAGAGAAGCAGGCAGACAGAGACAGGCAGAGAGAGAGAAGCAGGCAGACAGAGACAGGCAGAGAGAGAGAAGCAGGCAGACAGAGACAGGCAGAGAGAGAGAAGCAGGCAGACAGAGACAGGCAGAGAGAGAGAAGCAGGCAGACAGAGACAGGCAGAGAGAGAGAAGCAGGCAGACAGACAGGCAGAGAGAGAGAAGCAGGCAGACAGAGACAGGCAGAGAGAGAGAAGCAGGCAGACAGAGACAGGCAGAGAGAGAGAAGCAGGCAGACAGAGACAGGCAGAGAGAGAGTGGGAGTTAGGGAGAGTGAGAGAGACACTTCGTTACTATCCCGGGCAGCGCCGGTTATTACAGCTAGCTTCATTATATTTGACGGATGCTGGATTTTTTCACTATTTTTCGTCAGGACATCTTCTGGGCCTTCAGATATCTCTGCCGTTTCTCACACACACAGGGGCGCTCTGGGATGGCGCTCGCTATGATGGCGCTGGGATGGAGCTCGCTATGATGGCGCTTGCTAGGATGGAGGTCGCTGGGATGGAGCTCGCTATGATTGAGCTCGCTGGGATAGAGCTCACTATGATGGCGCTCGCTGGGATGGAGGTCGCTGGGATGGAGCTCGCTATGATGGCGCTCGCTGGGATGGAGCTCGCTATGATGGCGCTCGCTATGATGGCGCTCGCTGGGATGGAGCTCGCTATGATGGCGCTCGCTATGATGGCGCTCGCTGGGATGGAGGTCGCTATGATTGAGCTCGCTATGATTGAGCTCGCTATGATTGAGCTCGCTGTGATTGAGCTCGCTGGGATGGAGCTCGCTATGATGGCACTCGCTATGATTGAGCTCGCTGGGATGGCGCTCGCTATGATGGAGGTCGCTGGGATGGCGCTCGCTATGATGGAGCTCGCTATAATGGCGCTCGCTGGGATGGTGCTCGCTATGATGACGCTCGCTGGGATGGCGCTCGCTAGGATGGCACTCGCTATGATGACGCTTGCTGGGATGGCGCTCCTTATGATGACGCTCGCTGGGATGGGGCTAGCTGGGATTGCGCTTGCTATGATGGTGCTCGCTGGGATGGCGCTTGCTAGGATGGCGCTTGCTATGATGACGCTCGCTGGGATGATGCTCGCTGGGATAGTGCTCGCTGGGATGGCGCTCGCTATGATGGCGCTCGATGGGATGGCGCTCGATGGGATTGCGCTTGCTATGATGGTGCTCGCTGGGATGGCGCTTGCTATGATGACGCTCGCTGGGATGATGCTCGCTGGGATAGTGCTCGCTGGGATGGCGCTCGCTATGATGGCGCTCGATGGGATGGGGCTCGCTGGGATTGCGCTTGCTATGATGGTGCTCGCTGGGATGGCGCTTGCTATGATGACGCTCGCTGGGATGATGCTCGCTGGGATAGTGCTCGCTGGGATGGCGCTCGCTATGATGGCGCTCGATGGGATGGCGCTTGATGGGATGGCGCTTGCTATGATGACGCTCACTGGGATGATGCTCACTGGGATGATGCTCGCTATGATGGCGCTCGCTGGGATGGCGCTCGCTGGGATAGCGCTTGCTATGATGGCACTCGCTATGATGGCGCTCGCTATGATGGCGCTCGATGGGATGGCGCTCGATGGGATGACGCTCGCTGGGATGGCGCTCGATGGGATGACGCTCGATGGGATGACGCTCGATGGGATGGCGCTTGATGGGATGGCGCTTGCTATGATGACGCTCGCTGGGATGATACTCGCTGGGATGGCGCTCGCTATGATGTCGCGCGCGCTGATGACGGATCCTATGTTCTCTATCACATCTCTGGTGGCGGTTTCTCTTAGGATCAGCGCATCTAAATCAGCCATGCCGGATCCTTATCTCTTCTGACAATCCTCAGTGTACACATTACACTGTTGGTCAAACCTATCGATATCGGTGGCTTTGGTCATGGTTAGTCTATTGTGTATGGGGGAGCACCTCGCCCGGATAAGCAGATATGTGAGGAGGATACGGTGACCCAGTGAGCACGATGGCCTCATATTATTTACACTGGTCCTTATTAGGGTATGTGCGCACTAGGCGTTTTTTTCATGCTGCGTTTTTATGTGCGTTTTTGTCTAAAAACGCACCCGCGGCTAAAAAAAAACGCGGCAAAAACGCATGCGTTTTTGCCGCGATTTGGTGCGTTTTTTGCTGCGTTTTTGCTCACTGCGTTTTTAATCAGTGCACAATGCCATTAAAGATTGTTGATGAAAAAAAAAAAAAAAAAAAGGTCTGATGTCATTTCCTTCTTCAAAATGTTCATTGTATGCAGGAGAGCAGACAGCAGCTGCAGAACTACAAGTCTCAGCATCCTCCATTCACTAGTGTATGCAGGAGAGCAGACAGCAGCTGCAGAACTACAAGTCTCAGCATCCTCCATTCACTAGTGTATGCAGGAGAGCAGACAGCAGCTGCAGAACTACAAGTCTCAGCATCCTCCATTCACTAGTGAATGCAGGAGAGCAGGCAGCAGCTGCAGAACTACAAGTCTCAGCATCCTCCATTCACTAGTGTATGCAGGAGAGCAGACAGCAGCTGCAGAACTACAAGTCTCAGCATCCTCCATTCACTAGTGTATGCAGGAGAGCAGACAGCAGCTGTAGAACTACAAGTCTCAGCATCCTCCATTCACTAGTGTATGCAGGAGAGCAGACAGCAGCTGCAGAACTACAAGTCTCAGCATCCTCCATTCACTAGTGTATGCAGGAGAGCAGACAGCAGCTGCAGAACTACAAGGCTCAGCATCCTCCATTCACTAGTGTATGCAGGAGAGCAGACAGCAGCTGCAGAACTACAAGTCTCAGCATCCTCCATTCACTAGTGTATGCAGGAGAGCAGACAGCAGCTGCAGAACTACAAGTCTCAGCATCCTCCATTCACTAGTGTATGCAGGAGAGCAGACAGCAGCTGCAGAACTACAAGTCTCAGCATCCTCCATTCACTAGTGTATGCAGGAGAGCAGACAGCAGGTGCAGGACTACAAGGCTCAGCATCCTCCATTCACTAGTGTAAGCAGGAGAGCAGACAGCAGCTGCAGAACTACAAGTCTCAGCATCCTCCATTCACTAGTGTATGCAGGAGAGCAGACAGCAGCTGCAGAACTACAAGTCTCAGCATCCTCCATTCACTAGTGTATGCAGGAGAGCAGGCAGCAGCTGCAGAACTACAAGTCTCAGCATCCTCCATTCACTAGTGTATGCAGGAGAGCAGACAGCAGCTGCAGAACTACAAGTCTCAGCATCCTCCATTCACTAGTGTAAGCAGGAGAGCAGACAGCAGCTGCAGAACTACAAGTCTCAGCATCCTCCATTCACTAGTGTATGCAGGAGAGCAGACAGCAGCTGCAGAACTACAAGTCTCAGCATCCTCCATTCACTAGTGTATGCGGGAGAGCAGACAGCAGCTGCAGAACTACAAGTCTCAGCATCCTCCATTCACTAGTGTATGCAGGAGAGCAGACAGCAGGTGCAGGACTACAAGGCTCAGCATCCTCCATTCACTAGTGTAAGCAGGAGAGCAGACAGCAGCTGCAGAACTACAAGTCTCAGCATCCTCCATTCACTAGTGTATGCAGGAGAGCAGACAGCAGCTGCAGAACTACAAGTCTCAGCATCCTCCATTCACTAGTGTATGCAGGAGAGCAGGCAGCAGCTGCAGAACTACAAGTCTCAGCATCCTCCATTCACTAGTGAATGCAGGAGAGCAGGCAGCAGCTGCAGAACTACAAGTCTCAGCATCCTCCATTCACTAGTGTATGCAGGAGAGCAGACAGCAGCTGCAGGACTACAAGTCTCAGCATCCTCCATTCACTAGTGTATGCAGGAGAGCAGACAGCAGCTGCAGAACTACAAGTCTCAGCATCCTCCATTCACTAGTGTATGCAGGAGAGCAGGCAGCAGCTGCAGAACTACAAGTCTCAGCATCCTCCATTCACTAGTGTATGCAGGAGAGCAGACAGCAGCTGCAGAACTACAAGTCTCAGCATCCTCCATTCACTAGTGTATGCAGGAGAGCAGACAGCAGCTGCAGGACTACAAGTCTCAGCATCCTCCATTCACTAGTGTATGCAGGAGAGCAGACAGCAGCTGCAGAACTACAAGTCTCAGCATCCTCCATTCACTAGTGTATGCAGGAGAGCAGGCAGCAGCTGCAGAACTACAAGTCTCAGCATCCTCCATTCACTAGTGTATGCAGGAGAGCAGACAGCAGCTGCAGAACTACAAGTCTCAGCATCCTCCATTCACTAGTGTATGCAGGAGAGCAGACAGCAGCTGCAGAACTACAAGTCTCAGCATCCTCCATTCACTAGTGTATGCAGGAGAGCAGACAGCAGCTGCAGGACTACAAGTCTCAGCATCCTCCATTCACTAGTGTATGCAGGAGAGCAGACAGCAGCTGCAGAACTACAAGTCTCAGCATCCTCCATTCACTAGTGTATGCAGGAGAGCAGGCAGCAGCTGCAGAACTACAAGTCTCAGCATCCTCCATTCACTAGTGTATGCAGGAGAGCAGGCAGCAGCTGCAGAACTACAAGGCTCAGCAGCCTCCATCCAGGACTGTATGCAGTTTTTTGCCCAAAAAGAAAAAAAAATGACATGGGCTTCGCCATATTTTTCTATGCTAGCCGGGTACAGCAGGCAGATACGGGCTGCCCCCAACCCCCAGCTGCCTATTTGTACCCGGCTGGGAACCAAAAATATAGAGAAGCCCTTTTTTTTTAATTATTTCATGAAATAATTAAAAAAAAAAAATGACGTGGGCTTCGCCTAATTTTTGAGTCCAGCCGGGTACAACTAGGCAGCTGGGGATTGGAATCCACAGTGCAGGGTGCCCATGCTTTTTGGGCACCCCCACTGCGAATTGCAGTCCGCAGCCACCCCAGAAAATGGCGCTTTCATAGAAGCGCCATCTTCTGGCGCTGTATCCAACTCTTCTAGCTGCCCTGATGCCGGGTGGCTAGCTAGGTAATAATGGAGTTAGGGCTAGCTGTATATTATCAGCTAGCCCTAAGCCCGAAATTCATGGTGTCACGCCAATATTAGACATGGCCACCATGAATTTCTAGTAATGATAAAAAAAAAAACACAACACACAGAAAAATATTTTTATTAGAAATAAAACACAACACAATTAGTGACTCCATCTTTATTGAAATTAACCCCCCTCCGCAGTAATCCTGGGTCAGGGTCCCGCGCCGTCCAATCCGGATCCAATATCATCTGATCGGTTTGCTGGAAGGCAAAGCGATCAGATGATGTGTCAGGTTCAAAAGCCTGAATCACATCACACATCAGCTGATTGTATAAAAGCCGGTTATACAATCAGCAGATGCATCAGTAGAAAAAAAAAAAATAATACTCACTTATGTGCTGTGCTGATTACCGGCAGCTCCTGCAGCGATCGATTGGACAGGAGTCTGATCCCGTCCGATCGCTGCAAGAGCTGCCGGTAATCAGCTGATGAAGTCCCCTGACGGCAGGATCAGCTGATAGCCGGCCGGGCACGAAAAAGCCGGCGAGACTACGATCAGCTGATGCGTCAGGTGACTGCATCAGGTGATCCCTCGCCAGGTCCTGCAAGCAAGGTCCTGCCCCGGGGAGACTGCACACAGCCAGAGCGGCGGGACCGGGAGGAGATGGGAGCGGGCATTGCACCGGACCCTGCGGACAGGTGAGTATATATGACATTTTTTTATTTTTCTACTGTTCACTTTGGTTTTCGCCGCTGCCTCCACCTCCCGCCCAGACATGGCGCCGCACGGAGCTGACATGCACAGGACGGGAGGTGGAAGCAGCGGTGACGGTACCGGGAGGATTCATGCTTCTGTGTTTACCAACAGAAGGAATCCTCTTCCTGTACACGTCACTGTAGTGCCCACCCCTTGCGTGTATAGCTGCGTTTTTAGTCATAGAAACGCGGCTATATGCGTTTTTCATTGCGTTTTTAACATCTCATTGAATTCAATGAGTGAAAAACGCAGTGGAAAACGCAGAAATAATTGACATGCTGCATTTTTGTGGTCACCACAAAAACGCAGCTAAAAAAAAACGCTGTGTGGGGACAGCACTTATGAAAACCCATTGACATTGCTGGGGAAGCAATGTCACTGCGTTTTCAGCACAAAAACGCGGTAAAAAACGCCGCTAAAAACGCGGCAAAAACGCCTAGTGCGCACATAGCCTTACAGAGAAGCCATCGTGTTCATGCTGCCTGGGTGTCCTGGCCAGGACTTTGTAGCCGCCGGTTCTGCTCCCATCAGCCACGGTCCGTCATCCTGGACACCAGCAGTAAACGTCATGGTTTGGAGTGGCCTTGTGGCACCTAGGATGCCAGGTGCAGAAGTGAAGACCGGCTGCCGCAGACGACCAGATCCATCTAATACCGATGCACACTCAGTTTTCACAACATGTCTAACCTTTTCATATCAGCAGTGACAACTGATGTAACACCATGGGCCAATGTGCCGATCGTATCCACCTGGTACCGGGTCCAGATCCTGCTGATTATCGGGAACAACTGCAGTCACCTGCTCTCAGCAAACCTCAGACTTATTTATGGATGGAGAAGCGGAGAAGATGCACACCGGAGCTCCGCACTAGAGCTCTGCGCAGTCAGTATATATATATATATATATAACCGTCTCAATCCGAGCAGAGATCGCCCAATCACCCGATCACAACCGATCCGACGATCACCTCCGATCCCCCAATCGCCTCCGATCCCCCAATCGCCTCCGATCCCCCAATCGCCTCGGATCCCACAATCGCCTCCGATCCCCCAATCACAACCGATCCCCCAATCACCTCCGACCCCCCACACACCTCCAATCCCCCAATCGCCTCCGATCCCCCAATCGCCTCAGATCCCCCAATCGCCTCCGATCCCCCAATCGCCTCCGATCCCCCAGTCGCCTCCGATCCCCCAATCACCTCCGATCCCCCAATCACCTCCGATCCCCCAATCATGTCTGCCAGGAGGAGACACCTTTACACAGTTTGGGCAATAACCTCCGCCCCCATGTAACCTGGCAGAGAGCAATTACTATAACATATTCATCCTCTGGCGGACACAGGCAGAAGGTGCCCCTGTGCTAGACAGTATAGGGGCCCGATCCAGGCCAATAGCTCCTCATATTGCACAGTCAGGGCCCCTGACATCTCGGGCCCTGTCCGGCCACACCGGTTACACCCCAGGATTGCTATACATTATATATAGGGCCACACCAGTTACACCCCAGGATTGCTATACATTATATATCCGGCCACACCGGTTACACCCCAGGATTGCTATACATTATATATAGGGCCACACCAGTTACACCCCAGGATTGCTATACATTATATATCCGGCCACACCGGTTACACCCCAGGATTGCTATACATTATATGTCCGGCCACACAGGTTACACCCCAGGATTGCTATACATTATATAACCGGCCACACAAGTTACACCCCAGGATTGCTATACATTATATATCCGGCCACACAAGTTACACCCCAGGATTGCTATACATTATATATCCGGCCACACCGGTTACACCCCAGGATTGCTATACATTATATATCCGGCCACACCGGTTACACCCCAGGATTGCTATACATTATATATCCGGCCACACCGGTTACACCCCAGGATTGCTATACATTATATATCCGGCCACACCGGTTACACCCCAGGATTGCTATACATTATATATCCGGCCACACCGGTTACACCCCAGGATTGCTATACATTATATATCCGGCCACACCGGTTACACCCCAGGATTGCTATACATTATATATCCGGCCACACCGGTTACACCCCAGGATTGCTATACATTATATATCCGGCCACACCGGTTACACCCCAGGATTGCTATACATTATATATCCGGCCACACCGGTTACACCCCAGGATTGCTATACATTATATATCCGGCCACACCGGTTACACCCCAGGATTGCTATACATTATATATCCGGCCACACCCCAGGATTGCTATACATTATATATCCGGCCACACCGGTTACACCCCAGGATTGCTATACATTATATATCCGGCCACACCGGTTACACCCCAGGATTGCTATACATTATATATCCGGCCACACCGGTTACACCCCAGGATTGCTATACATTATATATCCGGCCACACAGGTTACACCCCAGGATTGCTATACATTATATATCCGGCCACACAGGTTACACCCCTGGATTGCTATACATTATATATCCGGCCACACCGGTTACACCCCAGGATTGCTATACATTATATATCCGGCCACACAGGTTACACCCCTGGATTGCTATACATTATATGCCCGGCCACACAGGTTACACCCCAGGATTGCTATACATTATATATCCGGCCACACAGGTTACACCCCTGGATTGCTATACATTATATGCCCGGCCACACAGGTTACACCCCTGGATTGCTATACATTATATGCCCGGCCACACAGGTTACACCCCAGGATTGCTATACATTATATATCCGGCCACACCGGTTACACCCCAGGATTGCTATACATTATATATCCGGCCACACAGGTTACACCCCAGGATTGCTATACATTATATATCCGGCCACACCGGTTACACCCCAGGATTGCTATACATTATATGTCCGGCCACACCGGTTACACCCCAGGATTGCTATACATTATATATCCGGCCACACCGGTTACACCCCAGGATTGCTATACATTATATATCCGGCCACACCGGTTACACCCCACGATTGCTATACATTATATATCCGGCCACACCGGTTACACCCCACGATTGCTATACATTATATATCCGGCCACACAGGTTACACCCCAGGATTGCTATACATTATATATCCGGCCACACCGGTTACACCCCTGGATTGCTATACATTATATATCCGGCCACACCGGTTACACCCCAGGATTGCTATACATTATATATCCGGCCACACCGGTTACACCCCAGGATTGCTATACATTATATATCCGGCCACACCGGTTACACCCCAGGATTGCTATACATTATATATCCGGCCACACAGGTTACACCCCAGGATTGCTATACATTATATATCCGGCCACACAGGTTACACCCCAGGATTGCTATACATTATATATCCGGCCACACAGGTTACACCCCAGGATTGCTATACATTATATATCCGGCCACACAGGTTACACCCCAGGATTGCTATACATTATATATCCGGCCACACAGGTTACACCCCAGGATTGCTATACATTATATATCCGGCCACACCGGTTACACCCCAGGATTGCTATACATTATATATCCGGCCACACCGGTTACACCCCTGGATTGCTATACATTATATATCCGGCCACACAGGTTACACCCCAGGATTGCTATACATTATATATCCGGCCACACCGGTTACACCCCTGGATTGCTATACATTATATATCCGGCCACACCGGTTACACCCCAGGATTGCTATACATTATATATCCGGCCACACAGGTTACACCCCAGGATTGCTATACATTATATATCCGGCCACACAGGTTACACCCCAGGATTGCTATACATTATATATCCGGCCACACCGGTTACACCCCAGGATTGCTATACATTATATATCCGGCCACACCGGTTACACCCCAGGATTGCTATACATTATATATCCGGCCACACAGGTTACACCCCAGGATTGCTATACATTATATATCCGGCCACACAGGTTACACCCCAGGATTGCTATACATTATATATCCGGCCACACAGGTTACACCCCAGGATTGCTATACATTATATATCCGGCCACACCGGTTACACCCCAGGATTGCTATACATTATATATCCGGCCACACAGGTTACACCCCAGGATTGCTATACATTATATGTCCGGCCACACAGGTTACACCCCAGGATTGCTATACATTATATATCCGGCCACACCGGTTACACCCCAGGATTGCTATACATTATATATCCGGCCACACAGGTTACACCCCAGGATTGCTATACATTATATATCCGGTCACACAGGTTACACCCCAGGATTGCTATACATTATATATCCGGCCACACCGGTTACACCCCAGGATTGCTATACATTATATATCCGGCCACACCGGTTACACCCCAGGATTGCTATACATTATATGTCCGGCCACACAGGTTACACCCCAGGATTGCTATACATTATATATCCGGCCACACAGGTTACACCCCAGGATTGCTATACATTATATATCCGGCCACACCGGTTACACCCCAGGATTGCTATACATTATATATCCGGCCACACCGGTTACACCCCAGGATTGCTATACATTATATATCCGGCCACACAGGTTACACCCTAGGATTGCTATACAGTATATATCCGGCCACACAGGTTACACCCCAGGATTGCTATACATTATATATCCGGCCACACCGGTTACACCCCAGGATTGCTATACATTATATATCCGGCCACACAGGTTACACCCCAGGATTGCTATACATTATATATCCGGCCACACAGGTTACATCCCAGGATTGCTATACATTATATATCCGGCCACACCGGTTACACCCCAGGATTGCTATACATTATATATCCGGCCACACCGGTTACACCCCAGGATTGCTATACATTATATATCCGGCCACACAGGTTACACCCCAGGATTGCTATACATTATATATCCGGCCACACAGGTTACACCCCAGGATTGCTATACATTATATATCCGGCCACACCGGTTACACCCCAGGATTGCTATACATTATATATCCGGCCACACAGGTTACACCCCAGGATTGCTATACATTATATGTCCGGCCCCACAGGTTACACCCCAGGATTGCTATACATTATATATCCGGCCACACCGGTTACACCCCAGGATTGCTATACATTATATATCCGGCCACACAGGTTACACCCCAGGATTGCTATACATTATATGTCCGGCCACACAGGTTACACCCCAGGATTGCTATACATTATATATCCGGCCACACAGGTTACACCCCAGGATTGCTATACATTATATATCCGGCCACACAGGTTACACCCCAGGATTGGTATACATTATATATCCGGCCACACCGGTTACACCCCACGATTGCTATACATTATATATCCGGCCACACAGGTTACACCCCAGGATTGCTATACATTATATATCCGGCCATACAGGTTACACCCCAGGATTGCTATACATTATATATCCGGCCACACAGGTTACACCCCAGGATTGCTATACATTATATATCCGGCCACACAGGTTACACCCCTGGATTGCTATACATTATATATCCGGCCACACAGGTTACACCCCAGGATTGCTATACATTATATATCCGGCCACACCGGTTACACCCCAGGATTGCTATACATTATATATCCGGCCACACCGGTTACACCCCAGGATTGCTATACATTATATATCCGGCCACACCGGTTACACCCCTGGATTGCTATACATTATATATCCGGCCACACAGGTTACACCCCAGGATTGCTATACATTATATATCCGGCCACACCGGTTACACCCCAGGATTGCTATACATTATATATCCGGCCACACCGGTTACACCCCAGGATTGCTATACATTATATATCCGGCCACACAAGTTACACCCCAGGATTGCTATACATTATATATCCGGCCACACCGGTTACACCCCAGGATTGCTATACATTATATATCCGGCCACACCGGTTACACCCCAGGATTGCTATACATTATATATCCGGCCACACCGGTTACACCCCAGGATTGCTATACATTATATATCCGGACACACAGGTTACACCCCAGGATTGCTATACATTATATGTCCGGCCACACAGGTTACACCCCAGGATTGCTATACATTATATATCCGGCCACACCGGTTACACCCCAGGATTGCTATACATTATATGTCCGGCCACACCGGTTACATCCCAGGATTGCTATACATTATATATCCGGCCACACAGGTTACACCCCAGGATTGCTATACATTATATATCCGGCCACACAGGTTACACCCCAGGATTGCTATACATTATATGTCCGGCCACACAGGTTACACCCCAGGATTGCTATACATTATATATCCGGCCACACAGGTTACACCCCAGGATTGCTATACATTATATATCCGGCCACACCGGTTACACCCCAGGATTGCTATACATTATATATCCGGCCACACCGGTTACACCCCAGGATTGCTATACATTATATATCCGGCCACACAGGTTACACCCCAGGATTGCTATACATTATATATCCGGCCACACAGGTTACACCCCAGGATTGCTATACATTATATATCCGGCCACACCGGTTACACCCCAGGATTGCTATACATTATATATCCGGCCACACAGGTTACACCCCAGGATTGCTATACATTATATGTCCGGCCCCACAGGTTACACCCCAGGATTGCTATACATTATATATCCGGCCACACCGGTTACACCCCAGGATTGCTATACATTATATATCCGGCCACACAGGTTACACCCCAGGATTGCTATACATTATATGTCCGGCCACACAGGTTACACCCCAGGATTGCTATACATTATATATCCGGCCACACAGGTTACACCCCAGGATTGCTATACATTATATATCCGGCCACACAGGTTACACCCCAGGATTGGTATACATTATATATCCGGCCACACCGGTTACACCCCACGATTGCTATACATTATATATCCGGCCACACAGGTTACACCCCAGGATTGCTATACATTATATATCCGGCCACACAGGTTACACCCCAGGATTGCTATACATTATATATCCGGCCACACAGGTTACACCCCAGGATTGCTATACATTATATATCCGGCCACACAGGTTACACCCCTGGATTGCTATACATTATATATCCGGCCACACAGGTTACACCCCAGGATTGCTATACATTATATATCCGGCCACACCGGTTACACCCCAGGATTGCTATACATTATATATCCGGCCACACCGGTTACACCCCAGGATTGCTATACATTATATATCCGGCCACACCGGTTACACCCCTGGATTGCTATACATTATATATCCGGCCACACAGGTTACACCCCAGGATTGCTATACATTATATATCCGGCCACACCGGTTACACCCCAGGATTGCTATACATTATATATCCGGCCACACCGGTTACACCCCAGGATTGCTATACATTATATATCCGGCCACACAAGTTACACCCCAGGATTGCTATACATTATATATCCGGCCACACAGGTTACACCCCAGGATTGCTATACATTATATATCCGGCCACACAGGTTACACCCCAGGATTGCTATACATTATATATCCGGCCACACCGGTTACACCCCAGGATTGCTATACATTATATATCCGGCCACACCGGTTACACCCCAGGATTGCTATACATTATATATCCGGCCACACCGGTTACACCCCAGGATTGCTATACATTATATATCCGGCCACACCGGTTACACCCCAGGATTGCTATACATTATATATCCGGCCACACCGGTTACACCCCAGGATTGCTATACATTATATATCCGGCCACACCGGTTACACCCCAGGATTGCTATACATTATATATCCGGACACACAGGTTACACCCCAGGATTGCTATACATTATATGTCCGGCCACACAGGTTACACCCCAGGATTGCTATACATTATATATCCGGCCACACCGGTTACACCCCAGGATTGCTATACATTATATGTCCGGCCACACCGGTTACATCCCAGGATTGCTATACATTATATATCCGGCCACACAGGTTACACCCCAGGATTGCTATACATTATATATCCGGCCACACAGGTTACACCCCAGGATTGCTATACATTATATGTCCGGCCACACAGGTTACACCCCAGGATTGCTATACATTATATATCCGGCCACACAGGTTACACCCCAGGATTGCTATACATTATATATCCGGCCACACAGGTTACACCCCAGGATTGCTATACTTTATATATCCGGCCACACCGGTTACACCCCAGGATTGCTATACATTATATATCCGGCCACACAGGTTACACCCCAGGATTGCTATACATTATATATCCGGCCACACCGGTTACACCCCAGGATTGCTATACATTATATATCCGGCCACACAGGTTACACCCCAGGATTGCTATACATTATATATCCGGCCACACCGGTTACACCTCAGGATTGCTATACATTATATATCCGGCCACACCGGTTACACCCCAGGATTGCTATACATTATATATCCGGCCACACCGGTTACACCCCAGGATTGCTATACATTATATATCCGGCCACACCGGTTACACCCCAGGATTGCTATACATTATATATCCGGCCACACAGGTTACACCCCAGGATTGCTATACATTATATATCCGGCCACACAGGTTACACCCCAGGATTGCTATACATTATATATCCGGCCACACCGGTTACACCCCAGGATTGCTATACATTATATATCCGGCCACACCGGTTACACCCCAGGATTGCTATACATTATATATCCGGCCACACCGGTTACACCCCAGGATTGCTATACATTATATATCCGGCCACACCGGTTACACCCCAGGATTGCTATACATTATATATCCGGCCACACCAGTTACACCCAGGATTGCTATACATTATATATCCGGCCACACCAGTTACACCCAGGATTGCTATACATTATATATCCGGCCACACCGGTTACACCCCAGGATTGTTATACATTATATATCCGGCCACACAGGTTACACCCCAGGATTGCTATACATTATATATCCGGCCACACCGGTTACACCCCAGGATTGCTATACATTATATAACCGGCCTCCGGCCACACAGGTTACACCCCAGGATTGCTATACATTATATATCCGGCCACACAGGTTACACCCAGGATTGCTATACATTATATATCCGGCCACACCAGTTACACCCAGGATTGCTATACATTATATATCCGGCCACACAGGTTACACCCCAGGATTGCTATACATTATATATCCGGCCACACCGGTTACACCCCAGGATTGCTATACATTATATAACCGGCCTCCGGCCACACAGGTTACACCCCAGGATTGCTATACATTATATATCCGGCCACACAGGTTACACCCCAGGATTGCTATACATTATATATCCGGCCACACAGGTTACACCCCAGGATTGCTATACATTATATATCCGGCCACACAGGTTACACCCCAGGATTGCTATACATTATATATCCGGCCACACCGGTTACACCCCAGGATTGCTATACATTATATATCCGGCCACACCGGTTACACCCCAGGATTGCTATACATTATATATCCGGCCACACAGGTTACACCCCTGGATTGCTATACATTATATATCCGGCCACACAGGTTACACCCCAGGATTGCTATACATTATATATCCGGCCACACCGGTTACACCCCAGGATTGCTATACATTATATAACCGGCCTCCGGCCACACAGGTTACACCCCAGGATTGCTATACATTATATATCCGGCCACACAGGTTACACCCCAGGATTGCTATACATTATATATCCGGCCACACAGGTTACACCCCAGGATTGCTATACATTATATATCCGGCCACACCGGTTACACCCTAGGATTGCTATACATTATATATCCGGCCACACCGGTTACACCCCAGGATTGCTATACATTATATGCCCGGCCACACCGGTTACACATCAGGATTGCTATACATTATATGTCCGGCCACACCGGTTACACTCCAGGATTGCTATACATTATATATCCGGCCACACCGGTTACACCCCAGTATTGCTATACATTATATATCCGGCCACACAGGTTACACCCCAAAATTGCTATACATTATATATCCGGCCACACCGGTTACACCCCTGGATTGCTATACATTATATATCCGGCCACACCGGTTACACCCCAGGATTGCTATACATTATATGTCCGGCCACACAGGTTACACCCCAGGATTGCTATACATTATATATCCGGCCACACCGGTTACACCCCAGGATTGCTATACATTATATATCCGGCCACACAGGTTACACCCCAGGATTGCTATACATTATATATCCGGCCACACAGGTTACACCCCAGGATTGCTATACATTATATATCCGGCCACACAGGTTACACCCCAGGATTGCTATACATTATATGTCCGGCCACACAGGTTACACCCCAGGATTGCTATACATTATATATCCGGCCACACAGGTTACACCCCAGGATTGCTATACATTATATATCCGGCCACACAGGTTACACCCCAGGATTGCTATACATTATATATCCGGCCACACAGGTTACACCTCAGGATTGCTATACATTATATATCCGGCCACACCGGTTACACCCCAGGATTGCTATACATTATATATCCGGCCACACAGGTTACACCCCAGGATTGCTATACATTATATATCCGGCCACACAGGTTACACCCCAGGATTGCTATACATTATATATCCGGCCACACAGGTTACACCTCAGGATTGCTATACATTATATATCCGGCCACACCGGTTACACCCCAGGATTGCTATACATTATATATCCGGCCACACAGGTTACACCCCAGGATTGCTATACATTATATATCCGGCCACACCGGTTACACCCCAGGATTGCTATACATTATATATCCGGCCACACCGGTTACACCCAAGGATTGCTATACATTATATATCCGGCCACACCGGTTACACCCCTGGATTGCTATACATTATATATCCGGCCACACAGGTTACACCCCAGGATTGCTATACATTATATATCCGGCCACACCGGTTACACCCCAGGATTGCTATACATTATATATCCGGCCACACCGGTTACACCCCAGGATTGCTATACATTATATATCCGGCCACACAAGTTACACCCCAGGATTGCTATACATTATATATCCGGCCACACCGGTTACACCCCAGGATTGCTATACATTATATAACCGGCCTCCGGCCACACAGGTTACACCCCAGGATTGCTATACATTATATATCCGGCCACACAGGTTACACCCCAGGATTGCTATACATTATATATCCGGCCACACAGGTTACACCCCAGGATTGCTATACATTATATATCCGGCCACACCGGTTACACCCCAGGATTGCTATACATTATATATCCGGCCACACCGGTTACACCCCAGGATTGCTATACATTATATATCCGGCCACACCGGTTACACCCCAGGATTGCTATACATTATATATCCGGCCACACAGGTTACACCCCAGGATTGCTATACATTATATGTCCGGCCACACAGGTTACACCCCAGGATTGCTATACATTATATATCCGGCCACACCGGTTACACCCCAGGATTGCTATACATTATATGTCCGGCCACACCGGTTACATCCCAGGATTGCTATACATTATATATCCGGCCACACAGGTTACACCCCAGGATTGCTATACATTATATATCCGGCCACACAGGTTACACCCCAGGATTGCTATACATTATATGTCCGGCCACACAGGTTACACCCCAGGATTGCTATACATTATATATCCGGCCACACAGGTTACACCCCAGGATTGCTATACATTATATATCCGGCCACACAGGTTACACCCCAGGATTGCTATACTTTATATATCCGGCCACACCGGTTACACCCCAGGATTGCTATACATTATATATCCGGCCACACAGGTTACACCCCAGGATTGCTATACATTATATATCCGGCCACACCGGTTACACCCCAGGATTGCTATACATTATATATCCGACCACACCGGTTACACCCCAGGATTGCTATACATTATATATCCGGCCACACAGGTTACACCCCAGGATTGCTATACATTATATATCCGGCCACACCGGTTACACCCAGGATTGCTATACATTATATATCCGGCCACACCGGTTACACCCCAGGATTGCTATACATTATATATCCGGCCACACCGGTTACACCCCAGGATTGCTATACATTATATATCCGGCCACACCAGTTACACCCAGGATTGCTATACATTATATATCCGGCCACACCAGTTACACCCAGGATTGCTATACATTATATATCCGGCCACACAGGTTACACCCCAGGATTGCTATACATTATATATCCGGCCACACCGGTTACACCCCAGGATTGTTATACATTATATATCCGGCCACACAGGTTACACCCCAGGATTGCTATACATTATATGTCCGGCCACACAGGTTACACCCCAGGATTGCTATACATTATATATCCGGCCACACAGGTTACACCCCAGGATTGCTATACATTATATATCCGGCCACACAGGTTACACCCCAGGATTGCTATACATTATATATCCGGCCACACAGGTTACACCCCAGGATTGCTATACATTATATATCCGGCCCCACAGGTTACACCCCAGGATTGCTATACATTATATATCCGGCCACACCGGTTACACCCCAGGATTGCTATACATTATATATCCGGCCACACCGGTTACACCCCAGGATTGCTATACATTATATATCCGGCCACACCGGTTACACCCCTGGATTGCTATACATTATATATCCGGCCACACAGGTTACACCCCAGGATTGCTATACATTATATATCCGGCCACACCGGTTACACCCCAGGATTGCTATACATTATATATCCGGCCACACCGGTTACACCCCAGGATTGCTATACATTATATATCCGGCCACACAAGTTACACCCCAGGATTGCTATACATTATATATCCGGCCACACCGGTTACACCCCAGGATTGCTATACATTATATAACCGGCCTCCGGCCACACAGGTTACACCCCAGGATTGCTATACATTATATATCCGGCCACACAGGTTACACCCCACGATTGCTATACATTATATATCCGGCCACACCGGTTACACCCCAGGATTGCTATACATTATATATCCGGCCACACCGGTTACACCCCAGGATTGCTATACATTATATATCCGGCCACACCGGTTACACCCCAGGATTGCTATACATTATATATCCGGCCACACAGGTTACACCCCAGGATTGCTATACATTATATGTCCGGCCACACAGGTTACACCCCAGGATTGCTATACATTATATATCCGGCCACACCGGTTACACCCCAGGATTGCTATACATTATATGTCCGGCCACACCGGTTACATCCCAGGATTGCTATACATTATATATCCGGCCACACAGGTTACACCCCAGGATTGCTATACATTATATATCCGGCCACACAGGTTACACCCCAGGATTGCTATACATTATATATCCGGCCACACAGGTTACACCCCAGGATTGCTATACTTTATATATCCGGCCACACCGGTTACACCCCAGGATTGCTATACATTATATATCCGGCCACACAGGTTACACCCCAGGATTGCTATACATTATATATCCGGCCACACCGGTTACACCCCAGGATTGCTATACATTATATATCCGACCACACCGGTTACACCCCAGGATTGCTATACATTATATATCCGGCCACACAGGTTACACCCCAGGATTGCTATACATTATATATCCGGCCACACAGGTTACACCCCAGGATTGCTATACTTTATATATCCGGCCACATAGGTTACACCCCAGGATTGCTATACATTATATATCCGGCCACACCGGTTACACCCCAGGATTGCTATACATTATATATCCGGCCACACCGGTTACACCCAGGATTGCTATACATTATATATCCGGCCACACCGGTTACACCCCAGGATTGCTATACATTATATATCCGGCCACACCGGTTACACCCCAGGATTGCTATACATTATATATCCGGCCACACCAGTTACACCCAGGATTGCTATACATTATATATCCGGCCACACCAGTTACACCCAGGATTGCTATACATTATATATCCGGCCACACAGGTTACACCCCAGGATTGCTATACATTATATATCCGGCCACACCGGTTACACCCCAGGATTGCTATACATTATATATCCGGCCACACAGGTTACACCCCAGGATTGCTATACATTATATATCCGGCCACACAGGTTACACCCCAGGATTGCTATACATTATATATCCGGCCACACAGGTTACACCCCAGAATTGCTATACATTATATATCCGGCCACACAGGTTACACCCCAGGATTGCTATACATTATATATCCGGCCACACCGGTTACACCCCAGGATTGCTATACATTATATATCCGGCCACACCGGTTACACCCCAGGATTGCTATACATTATATATCCGGCCACACAGGTTACACCCCAGGATTGCTATACATTATATATCCGGCCACACCGGTTACACCCCTGGATTGCTATACATTATATATCCAGCCACACCGGTTACACCCCAGGATTGCTATACATTATATGTCCGGCCACACAGGTTACACCCCAGGATTGCTATACATTATATATCCGGCCACACAGGTTACACCCCAGGATTGCTATACATTATATGTCCGGCCACACAGGTTACACCCCAGGATTGCTATACATTATATATCCGGCCACACCGGTTACACCCCAGGATTGCTATACATTATATATCCGGCCACACAGGTTACACCCCAGGATTGCTATACATTATATGTCCGGCCACACAGGTTACACCCCAGGATTGCTATACATTATATATCCGGCCACACAGGTTACACCCCAGGATTGCTATACATTATATATCCGGCCACACCGGTTACACCCCAGGATTGCTATACATTATATGTCCGGCCCCACAGGTTACACCCCAGGATTGCTATACATTAATATGCCCGGCCACACCGGTTACACCCCAGGATTGGTATACATTATATATCCGGCCACACCGGTTACACCTCAGGATTGCTATACATTATATATCCGGCTACACAGGTTACACCCCAGGATTGCTATACATTATATGTCCGGCCACACAGGTTACACCCCAGGATTGCTATACATTATATATCCGGCCACACAGGTTACACCCCAGGATTGCTATACATTATATATCCGGCCACACCGGTTACACCCCAGGATTGCTATACATTATATATCCGGCCACACAGGTTACACCCCAGGATTGCTATACATTATATATCCGGCCACACAGGTTACACCTCAGGATTGCTATACATTATATATCCGGCCACACAGGTTACACCCCAGGATTGCTATACATTATATGCCCGGCCACACCGGTTACACCCCAGGATTGCTATACATTATATGCCCGGCCACACCGGTTACACCCCAGGATTGTTATACATTATATATCCGGCCACACCGGTTACACCCCAGGATTGCTATACATTATATATCCGGCCACACCGGTTACACCCCAGGATTGCTATACATTATATATCCGGCCACACCGGTTACACCCCAGGATTGCTATACATTATATATCCGGCCACACAGGTTACACCTCAGGATTGCTATACATTATATATCCGGCCACACAGGTTACACCTCAGGATTGCTATACATTATATATCCGGCCACACCGGTTACACCCCAGGATTGCTATACATTATATATCCGGCCACACCGGTTACACCCCAGGATTGCTATACATTATATATCCGGCCACACCGGTTACACCTCAGGATTGCTATACATTATATATCCGGCCACACCGGTTACACCTCAGGATTGCTATACATTATATATCCGGCCACACCGGTTACACCCCAGGATTGCTATACATTATATATCCGGCCACACCGGTTACACCCCACGATTGCTATACATTATATATCCGGCCACACAGGTTACACCCCAGGATTGCTATACATTATATATCCGGCCACACAGGTTACACCCCACGATTGCTATACATTATATATCCGGCCACACAGGTTACACCCCAGGATTGCTATACATTATATATCCGGCCACACAGGTTACACCCCAGGATTGCTATACATTATATATCCGGCCACACCGGTTACACCCCAGGATTGCTATACATTATATATCCGGCCACACCGGTTACACCCCACGATTGCTATACATTATATATCCGGCCACACAGGTTACACCCCAGGATTGCTATACATTATATATCCGGCCACACAGGTTACACCCCAGGATTGCTATACATTATATATCCGGCCACACAGGTTACACCCCAGGATTGCTATACATTATATGTCCGGCCACACAGGTTACACCCCACGATTGCTATACATTATATATCCGGCCACACAGGTTACACCCCAGGATTGCTATACATTATATATCCGGCCACACAGGTTACACCCCACGATTGCTATACATTATATATCCGGCCACACAGGTTACACCCCAGGATTGCTATACATTATATATCCGGCCACACAGGTTACACCCCAGGATTGCTATACATTATATATCCGGCCACACAGGTTACACCCCAGGATTGCTATACATTATATGTCCGGCCACACAGGTTACACCCCAGGATTGCTATACATTATATATCCGGCCACACAAGTTACACCCCAGGATTGCTATACATTATATATCCGGCCACACAGGTTACACACCAGGATTGCTATACATTATATATCCGGCCACACAGGTTACACCCCAGGATTGCTATACATTATATATAGGGCCACACCGGTTACACCTCAGGATTGCTATACATTATATGTCCGGCCACACCGGTTACACCCCACGATTGCTATACATTATATATAGGGCCACACAGGTTACACCCCAGGATTGCTATACATTATATATCCGGCCACACCGGTTACACCCCAGGATTGCTATACATTATATATCCGGCCACCCAGGTTACACCCCAGGATTGCTATACATTATATATCCGGCCACACAGGTTACACCCCAGGATTGCTATACATTATATATCCGGCCACACCGGTTACACCCCAGGATTGCTATACATTATATATCCGGCCACACCGGTTACACCCCACGATTGCTATACATTATATATCCGGCCACACAGGTTACACCCCAGGATTGCTATACATTATATGTCCGGCCACACAGGTTACACCCCAGGATTGCTATACATTATATATCCGGCCACACAAGTTACACCCCAGGATTGCTATACATTATATATCCGGCCACACAGGTTACACCCCAGGATTGCTATACATTATATATAGGGCCACACCGGTTACACCTCAGGATTGCTATACATTATATGTCCGGCCACACAGGTTACACCCCAGGATTGCTATACATTATATATCCGGCCACACCGGTTACACCCCAGGATTGCTATACATTATATATCCGGCCACACCGGTTACACCCCAGGATTGCTATACATTATATGTCCGGCCACACCGGTTACACCCCAGGATTGCTATACATTATATATCCGGCCACACAGGTTACACCCCAGGATTGCTATACATTATATATCCGGCCACACAGGTTACACCCCAGGATTGCTATACATTATATATCCGGCCACACCGGTTACACCCCAGGATTGCTATACATTATATGTCCGGCCACACAGGTTACACCCCAGGATTGCTATACATTATATATCCGGCCACACAGGTTACACCCCAGGATTGCTATACATTATATATCCGGCCACACCGGTTACACCCCAGGATTGCTATACATTATATATCCGGCCACACCGGTTACACCCCACGATTGCTATACATTATATATCCGGCCACACAGGTTACACCCCAGGATTGCTATACATTATATGTCCGGCCACACAGGTTACACCCCAGGATTGCTATACATTATATATCCGGCCACACAGGTTACACCCCAGGATTGCTATACATTATATATCCGGCCACACAAGTTACACCCCAGGATTGCTATACATTATATATCCGGCCACACAGATTACACCCCAGGATTGCTATACATTATATATAGGGCCACACCGGTTACACCTCAGGATTGCTATACATTATATGTCCGGCCACACCGGTTACACCCCACGATTGCTATACATTATATATAGGGCCACACAGGTTACACCCCAGGATTGCTATACATTATATGTCCGGCCACACCGGTTACACCCCACGATTGCTATACATTATATATCCGGCCACACAGGTTACACCCCAGGATTGCTATACATTATATATCCGGCCACACAGGTTACACCCCAGGATTGCTATACATTATATATAGGGCTGAATAATGGCTCTGACACTTGTACTCACTCGAGGACGTCTCTGTTGAACTGTTTCTGTCGGTTGCCCAGAAACTCTCCGATCATTTGCCGGCTGAGTCCCTTCCTCTGCAGGAGAAAATGAGCGACTCCAACTGGGGTGTCCGGCACGAAGCCCCGCTCAATCAGATACTGGATCCCCTTTTCAGGTTTCCTACAGGAAGAGAAAAAGTCATGAAATCAATGGAAAGCCACAGACTGAAGGGGCGACCGTGGCCACAGACTGAAGGGGCGACCGTGGCCACAGACTGAAGGGGCGACCGTGGCCACAGACTAAAGGGGCGATCGTGGCCACAGACTGAAGGGGCCACCGTGGCCACAGACTGAAGGGGCGACCGTGGCCACAGACTGAAGGGGCGACCGTGGCCACAGACTGAAGGGGCGACCGTGGCCACAGACTGAAGGGGCGACCGTGGCCACAGACTGAAGGGGCGACCGTGGCCACAGACTGAAGGGGAGACCGTGGCCATAGACTGAAGGGGAGACCATGGCAACAGACTGAAGGGGCGACCGTGGCCACAGACTGAAGGGGCGACCGTGGCCACAGACTGAAGGGGAGACCGTGGCCACAGACTGAAGGGGAGACCGTGGCCACAGACTGAAGGGGAGACCGTGGCCACAGACTGAAGGGGAGACCGTGGCCACAGACTGAAGGGAGACCGTGGCCACAGACTGAAGGGAGACCGTGGCCACTGACTGAAGGGGAGACCGTGGCCACTGACTGAAGGGGAGACCATGGCAACAGACTGAAGGGGTGACCGTGGCCACAGACTGAAGGGGAGACCGTGGCCACAGACTGAAGGGGAGACCGTGGCCACAGACTAAAGGGGAGACCATGGCCACAGACTGAAGGGGAGACCGTGGCCACAGACTGAAGGGGAGACCGTGGCCACAGACTGAAGGGGAGATCGTGGCCACAGACTGAAGGGGCGAACGTGGTTACAGAATGAGGGGGAGAACGCAGCCACAGACTGAAGGGGCAAACGTGGCCACAGACTGAAGGGGCAAATGCAACCACATACCAAAGGGGTGACCATGGCCACAGACCAAAGGGGCGAACATGACCTTAAGGTACACTCACATGAGCGTATCAATTGGACTAGTGTATTGCGAGAAAATGTCGCATTGCACTCGGACCAGTTAGTTAACGAGGGAGAGCAGATGATCAGTTTTTTTCTTATCCAGATTCTGGATGAGAGAAAAGCCGCAGCATGCTGCGATTGTCTGCGAGAGCTGTGTCACTCGCACCCATACAAGTCCATGGGTGCGAGTGAAACATCGGACTGCACTCGGATGATATCGGAGTGCAGTGTGATAATCCCAGCTGACAATGGAGGAGATGAATCCCGCCCGCTCCTCCGCAGTGCCCACCCCCTCATCCTTACCTGTGGTCCGATCGTAGGATCACATCACAGTTGCATGACACTCAGCTCACGCTCACAGCAAAGAGGGAGCCAAGGATCGGATGCCATACCATCGTGTGAATCCAGCCAAAGGTCTCGGTTCCACTTGCGCATAGCTTCTGGTGCGAGAGCATTGACTGCTGAGGGCGTCATCCAAGGGTCATGTGACTGTGATCCTATCTTGGGAGGGGCACTTTCTCCCCATCTCCTCCGCTGTCTGTCTCTGCGTATATCGCATTGCGGTCAGATGACGTGAGAGTGCAGTGTGAGGTTTCACACTCTCCCATAGACCAATATGGGAGCGTGTGAGCAGAGATTCGTTGCCAAATGCCGCATACTGCGATTCATTCTGAATGCCGCTATGGGGGGAGAAATCAATCGCAGATGGACACTGCACCATAGTTTTGCACTAGAGAGAGCAATCCGATGTTTTATTGGACCCGAGGCCTTAGGCTATGTGCGCACACTGCAGTTTTGTTTCTTCAGCAAAAAATGCATCCTCTGGCAGAAAAACGCATACAAAAAAACCAGTGGAAAACAGACAGGGCTAGGATGCCGTTATCTGCTATCTGACCTTGTGCACAGCAATCTGGTGCGGACACTGCTGTGCATTCTGATCATTTTCAGGTGGGCTCTAGTGCACGAGCCCCCGGAGGGCATTACGCTGCTGACACTTCTGTTGGTGGTGGATCTCGGGTCTGAAGAGGTCCGGCTCAGCAGGTCGCACACACCGGACTCTCGTCTGCCGTCAGGGGGAGACCCCGATACCAGCTCAGTAGATTTGCTGTACGCTGACATTTGGGAGCTTTTCCGCTCTCTCCAGAGTTCTGGATGGGCTGATGGCACTCTCACTTTACAGCCCCTCTAATTACTGACATTTTCTGGATTGTTTCTTTCAACAAGCAACAGAAGTGAAATTGTATTTCCAGATGCTAAAACAATTGATTTCAGGAGAAGGTGACCTACAAACATCCCTGGACTGCGCAGAACACAATCTCACCAGCGAGGACGACGAGCCGGACTGCGCAGAACACAATCTCACCAGCGAGGAGGACGAGCCGGACTGCGCAGAACACAATCTCACCAGCGAGGACGACGAGCCGGACTGCGCAGAACACAATCTCACCAGCGAGGACGACGAGCCGGACTGCGCAGAACACAATCTCACCAGCGAGGACGACGAGCCGGACTGCGCAGAACACAATCTCACCAGCGAGGACGACGAGCCGGACTGCGCAGAACACAATCTCACCAGCGAGGAAGACGAGCCGGACTGCGCAGAACACAATCTCACCAGCGAGGACGACGAGCCGGACTGCGCAGAACACAATCTCACCAGCGAGGACGACGAGCCGGACTGCGCAGAACACAATCTCACCAGCGAGGAGGACGAGCCGGACTGCGCAGAACACAATCTCACCAGCGAGGACGACGAGCCGGACTGCGCAGAACACAATCTCACCAGCGAGGACGACGAGCCGGACTGTGCAGAACACAATCTCACCAGCGAGGACGACGAGCCGGACTGCGCAGAACACAATCTCACCAGCGAGGACGACGAGCCGGACTGCGCAGAACACAATCTCACCAGCGAGGATGACGAGCCGGACTGCGCAGAACACAATCTCACCAGCGAGGACGACGAGCCGGACTACGCAGAACACAATCTCACCAGCGAGGACGACGAGCCGGACTGCGCAGAACACAATCTCACCAGCGAGGACGACGAGCCGGACTGCGCAGAACACAATCTCACCAGCGAGGACGACGAGCCGGACTGCGCAGAACACAATCTCACCAGCGAGGACGACGAGCCGGACTGCGCAGAACACAATCTCACCAGCGAGGACGACGAGCCGGACTGCGCAGAACACAATCTCACCAGCGAGGACGACGAGCCGGACTGCGCAGAACACAATCTCACCAGCGAGGACGACGAGCCGGACTGCGCAGAACACAATCTCACCAGCGAGGATGACGAGCCGGACTGCGCAGAACACAATCTCACCAGCGAGGACGACGAGCCGGACTACGCAGAACACAATCTCACCAGCGAGGACGACGAGCCGGACTGCGCAGAACACAATCTCACCAGCGAGGACGACGAGCCGGACTGCGCAGAACACAATCTCACCAGCGAGGACGACGAGCCGGACTGCGCAGAACACAATCTCACCAGCGAGGACGACGAGCCGGACTGCGCAGAACACAATCTCACCAGCGAGGACGACGAGCCGGACTGCGCAGAACACAATCTCACCAGCGAGGACGACGAGCCGGACTGCGCAGAACACAATCTCACCAGCGAGGACGACGAGCCGGACTGCGCAGAACACAATCTCACCAGCGAGGACGACGAGCCGGACTGCGCAGAACACAATCTCACCAGCGAGGAAGACGAGCCGGACTGCGCAGAACACAATCTCACCAGCGAGGAAGACGAGCCGGACTGCGCAGAACACAATCTCACCAGCGAGGATGACGAGCCAGACTGCGCAGAACACAATCTCACCAGCGAGGACGACGAGCCGGACTGCGCAGAACACAATCTCACCAGCGAGGAAGACGAGCCGGACTGCGCAGAACACAATCTCACCAGCGAGGACGACGAGCCGGACTGCGCAGAACACAATCTCACCAGCGAGGACGACGAGCCGGACTGCGCAGAACACAATCTCACCAGCGAGGATGACGAGCCGGACTGCGCAGAACACAATCTCACCAGCGAGGACGACGAGCCGGACTGCGCAGAACACAATCTCACCAGCGAGGACGACGAGCCGGACTGTGCAGAACACAATCTCACCAGCGAGGACGACGAGCCGGACTGCGCAGAACACAATCTCACCAGCGAGGAAGACGAGCCGGACTGCGCAGAACACAATCTCACCAGCGAGGATGACGAGCCGGACTGCGCAGAACACAATCTCACCAGCGAGGATGACGAGCCGGACTGCGCAGAACACAATCTCACCAGCGAGGATGACGACCCGGACTGCGCAGAACACAATCTCACCAGCGAGGACGACGAGCCAGACTGCGCAGAACACAATCTCACCAGCGAGGACGACGAGCCGGACTGCGCAGAACACAATCTCACCAGCGAGGACGACGACCCGGACTGCGCAGAACACAATCTCACCAGCGAGGACGACGAGCCGGACTGCGCAGAACACAATCTCACCAGCGAGGACGACGAGCCGGACTGCGCAGAACACAATCTCACCAGCGAGGACGACGAGCCGGAGATTAAAGGCTTTTGTTTTCAGATATGAAAACTCAGAGGCTTCAGTGATCTGAGGAAACGTGGCGCGATCTGTGGAGGGGGCGACTCAATGGCAAAAATAAACCCGACATTGCACGGACATTGGGGCCGGTCATTACTGCACTTGCACCTATTTTCTAGTCTCCTGCTTTTTATTTGCATCTTATTCTTTTATTTTGTGCCTTTTGTTAAATCCCGTGTTATACCGGACGACTGCTTGGTTTTTTCTGTGGTTTTATTTTTTACGTGTTTTCTACTGATTCATCAATTACCAGTAGCAAAATTTGGCTCCAATGTAGTGAAAATTTGGAGCGGATCGGCTATAATCCTGGACCGACGGATCTGGATCGGGTTGACGCCGAAGTCTGGGAGAGAGAGAGAGAGAGAGAGAGAGAAAGAGAGAGAGAGAGACAGAGACAAAAAAAAAAAACGGATCCGGATCGGGTTGACGCCGAAGTCCGGGAGAGAAAGAGAGAGCGAGAGAGAGAGACAGAGATAGAGAGACAGAGAGAGAGACACACAGAGAGACAGAGAGAGAGAGACAGAGACAGACAGAGACACAGAGAGACAGAGACACACATAGACACAGAGATAGAGAGACAGAGAGAGACAGACACAGAGAGAGACAGAAAGAGAGAGACAGACAGAGAGACAGAGAGAGAGACAGAGAGACAGTGAGACAGAGACACAGAGAGACAGAGAGAGAGAGACAGAGACAGACAGAGACACAGAGAGACAGAGACAGAGAGAGACAGAAACAGAGACAGACAGAGAGAGAGACAGAGACACAGAGAGACAGAGAGAGAGAGAGAGACAGATAGAGAGACAGTGAGACAGAGACACAGAGAGACAGAGAGAGAGAGAGAGACAGAGAGAGAGACACAGAGAGACAGAGATAGAGAGACAGAGAAAGAGATAGAGACACAGAGAGACAGAGAGAGAGAGACAGAGATAGAGAGACAGAGAGAGAGATAGAGACACAGAGAGACAGAGAGAGAGAGAGACAGAGAGAGAGACAGAGAGAGAGACACAGAGAGACAGAGATAGAGAGACAGAGAGAGAGAGAGAGAGACAGAGAGAGAGAGACAGAGAGACACAGAGACAGAGATAGAGAGACAGAGAGAGACAGAGAGAGACAGAAACAGAGACAGAGACACAGAGAGACAGAGAAAGAGAGACAGAGATAGAGAGACAGAGACACAGAGAGAAACAGAAACAGAGACAGAGAGAGAGAGAGACACAGAGAGACAGAGATAGAGAGACAGAGACACAGAGAGACAGAGAGAGAGACACAGAGAGACAGAAAAAAAAAAAAAAAAACGGATCCGGATCGTGCACCCCGGATCCCGGGTACTGCTCGGACTCGGATCGGAACCTTGAACCGTGCGGATCCGGATTTTTCAGATCCGGGTCCGCTCAACACTACTCACCAGTTATTTTGGTGCAAATTTTGTGCCACTTTAGTTAAATAGGACAAAGACAAAAATAGGCTCTGTGCCCACATGTGCGTATTGCACCGCAGCGTAACTGCATGCGTCCTGCACCGCAGCGTAACTGCATGCGTCCCCTGCACAATCTATGAAGATTGTGCATAATCCGTGCCCACGTGGCGTTCTAGAATGCAGGGCTTTGCATGCTGCCAAACCACAGCGTTCTAAAAGCAACATGTCACTTATTCCGTGCGCTCTGCATGCTGTGTCCATTCTGTCTATGGGAGAGGCAGCATGCAGAGCGCACGAATTCTGCAGTCACCAAAGTTTCAGAATGGAGCTTTTCAGCTGCGCTCTGCAGCGGACATGCGGTGACGTTACGCTGCGGTGCAGGGCGCACACACGTGGGCACTAGAGTTGAGCGCTGTTCGTGGTTCGTGGTTCTCCAGTTCGCGGCTCGAGTGATTTTGGGGCATGTTCTAGATCGAACTAGAACTCGAGCTTTTTGCAAAAGCTCGATAGTTCTAGAAACGTTCGAGAACGGTTCTAGCAGCCAAAAAACAGCTAAATCCTAGCTTGGTTTCTGCTGTAATAGTGTAAGTCACTCTGTGAATCAAACTATTATGACATTTCAGTGTATAGTGTGCGTGAACAGCGCCTTCAGATCACTGCTGTTTCTATAATGGCGATCGCCATTTTTTTTTTTTTTTTCTTGTCTTCCTTCCCTAAGCGCGCGCGTGTAGTGGGGCGGGCCAGCATGTCAGCCAATCACAGACACACACACACCTAAGTGGACTTTGAGCCAGAGAAGCAACGGCATGTGTGATAGGATCTGCATGTCACATGTCCCTGCATTATAAAACCGGACATTTTCTTCACGAACGCCATTATCTGCCTTCTGCGTCTTTGGTGTCAGACATCACTGTCGCAGCTCCGTCCTCCTGAGTCCTATAGCCGATACAGCTGTATGCGCTGCATACACAGCGCTGGACAGCTTAGGGAGAGCACATTCTAGCAGTCCTTTTAAGGGCTCAAAGCGGCAGGGTCAGAGAGCCATAGGTGACAGGTCCTGCAAACAGCGCCAGCGTCTGTGTAGCCAAGGTCAGGGATTTCCTCCCTGCATTTCACCATTAGGAGGGAATAGAAAGGCAGGCTTCCATTCCTCTACCCAGAGCACCACAATCCTGGCACTGTACCCTCTTGTCCTCTGCACACTCCAACTCATTCTAAGTAAGCCATTATACTAGCAAACACTCAGTGTACCTAGTGGCATCCTATACGTGGCTATTGGACTTTGCTATAGTCCCACTAGTGCCAAGACATTTGCAGAGCACATCTGCCTGCGTTGCACACTCCAACTAATTATAACTAAGCCATTATACTAGCAAACACTCAGTGTACCTAGTGGCATCCTATACGTGGCTATTGGACTTTGCTATAGTCCCACTAGTGCAAAGACATTAGCAGAGCACATCTGCCTGCATTGCACACTCCAACTAATTATAACGAAGCCATTATACTAGCAAACACTCAGTGTACCTAGTGGCATCCTATACGTGGCTATTGGACTTTGCTATAGTCCCACTAGTGCAAAGACATTTGCAGAGCACGTCTGCCTGCATTGCACACTACAACTTTTTTAAACTAATCAATTTTACTAGCAAACACTCAGTGTACCTAGTGGCATCCTAAACGTGGCTATTGGACTTTGCTATAGTCCCACTAGTGCAAAGACATTTGCAGAGCGCATCTGCCTGCGTTGCACACTCCAACTAATTATAACTAAGCCATTATACTAGCAAACACTCAGTGTACCTAGTGGCATCCTATACGTGGCTATTGGACTTTGCTATAGTCCCACTAGTGCAAAGACATTAGCAGAGCACATCTGCCTGCATTGCACACTACAACTTTTTTAAACTAAGCAATTTTACTAGCAAACACTCAGTGTACCTAGTGGCATCCTAAACGTGGCTATTGGACTTTGCTATAGTCCCACTAGTGCAAAGACATTAGCAGAGCACATCTGCCTGCATTGCACACTCCAACTAATTATAACGAAGCCATTATACTAGCAAACACTCACTGTACCTAGTGGCATCCTATACGTGGCTATTGTACTTTTGTCAATTCACAGTATTGGAACGTTATTTGCAGCACGTCTGCCTGCATTGCACACTCTAACTTTTTTAAACTCAGCCATTATACTAGCAAACACTCACTGTACCTAGTTGTATCCTAAACGTGGCTATTGTACTTTTGTCAATTCACAGTATTGGAACGTTATTTGCAGCACGTCTGCCTGCCTTGCACACTCAAACTTTTTTAAACTCAGCCATTATACTAGCAAACACTCACTGTACCTAGTTGTATCCTAAACATGGCTATTGTACTTTTGTCAATTCACACTACTGCAAATCTATGTGCAGCACTTCTGCATGACAACCTCCTGCTCTGTTTTTAATAAGCTATAATGATAGCACAAAATACTGCCATTTTGTGGCATCATAGAACTGGCTGTTGTATTCCATTAGTGCCCCACTGGTGACAAGCTATTTCTAGCACCTCTACATCACACCCTCATGCACATTTTGCTACGCTAATGTTATAGCAAACTCATGGAATTCA
This sequence comes from Anomaloglossus baeobatrachus, assembly GCF_048569485.1. Lineage (NCBI taxonomy): Eukaryota > Metazoa > Chordata > Amphibia > Anura > Aromobatidae > Anomaloglossus > Anomaloglossus baeobatrachus. The sequence goes on along the minus strand of NC_134360.1, from coordinate 2,195,619 downwards.
TTGCTGCATTTGATAATTCGGAGGGATAGAAAGTCAGGCTTCCTTTAGCTTTTCCTTCTGTTCATAGACAGCATCTCCAAGACAAATTTCCCCTCCACGTCTAAGTGTGGAGAGGCAGCTAGTGCGCATGCGTGTGCCGATGTACCCCAGCTGCAGCATAATTACAGTGTTTCGCCTAGTGAGTATGCTCAGCCTGACTGTGCCATTCCTGACGCTAAGTTTTCATTTCGGGATACAGCGCATGCTCCCACACTAAGTGTGAAAAGCCTCTTTGCACAGGTGCTTGCACTCCGTGCCGGGTCTAAGTCCTGTTTTGTGCCTGGACACCATGCTAAAGCTGATAGTCTTTTTTCAGAGACTGTATTTCATGCTACTGAGCATGCTCAGGCACTTCCTGCATCAGAGACTAGGTCCGGTAATGAACTCTTTGGCCCTGGCCCTGATGTGGGGGTCCCATATAGACCACAGGGCATCAGGTGTCCTCCCAAATGGCTTGCAGAGGCCCACACCTATGACTTGTCACCGCATTATTGATGCTCAGACGATGACTGGTGAGGTGTTTGGGTCATGGCAGCCATGAGGTCATCATTGAAGTTGCGTTTCCAAATAGGACGCTAGTTATGCCACTCATGACGTGTCACTCTACTTTTGTCTCCAGGAGGTGCATTGTGGTTCACCCTGGTTTGGGGCGGACCCAAGTTATAAAAGGGGCTGGAGCCAACAAGGAGGTGCGCAGTCTTCTATTATGCTCCGAAAGAGCACACCTCCATGTGTTGAACCCATTGCGGCTTTAGGCCAGAGGTAGGCAGGGATAGGGTGTCGATGCAGGCCACCACCACAGTTGGTAACGCAGAACGGTTAAGACCAGCTCCTGTCCTACCAGTCCTGCTTGTGCAGCCCAGTGGCATTAACAGGCCTGCTGCTGCTGATGCACCTGCTGTCCACAGGTGTGGCCCCTACGCACACGGTCAGCGTACTCAATGGCCCCTGTGTTGTTAACAGGGAGTTCCTGGGCTGGGTGGGCATGTGGACCCTGTGACGCTAACAGGGCTCACAGTCTCCAGATCCGAATGGCGTCTAACTCGGTTCAGGCTACTATTAGTTTCATAGCCACACAGCTCTGTATCCTCCACCAAACCTTCAAGTTGCCAACCTCTCCTTTTCCAACTGGGAGCACGGTGCACACTGACTGCTGATGGGGATATATACCGTTCTCTTTCTTTTCTTATTAATTTTCGTTATATAGCGGTCACAGATTATATACCACTTTATCCAAATCTGCCAGTCCCACTGTAACAGATGTTGTTTCTTCAGCAAATGTTACAGTTGCTTAACCACCAAATACACGGACCAAAACTTTTTTCCCCTTTCCAACACACCTGTTCCCCTTTCCAACAGCATTTGTCCTTTTTCAACTCATTTTGGGATATGACCAAAAGTGCAACTGTGCAGGGACACCGTACTCAACGCCATCTCAGCACAGCAGCCATCCCTCGGTCCCTCCGATGTGGACAAGTAAAAGACCATTTCCTCCTATCCATGACAAAGCGTTGAGATTCACTCTGTGCAGCACTGGTGTTTAGTGGAAAAGCAGATGTAAGATTGCGTACCACATTCTGCAGATACTCCTGTATACGTGCGTCCATTTCTATGGCAGGAATTAGTTCGCCAAATTTTGTCTTGTACCGGGGATCTAACAGTGTGGCAACCCAGTATTCAGGATTAGTTCAAATTCATACAATCCGAGGGTCATGTAGGTAGTGCAGCAAGAAGGTGCTCATGTGTCTTGTGCATCCAGGAGGACCAAGTCCTTGGTGTGTTGGTGGCAGAGAGGTGAGAATCGTGCATCCTTCCTCTGCCCTCTCCCCCCAACCTCGCACAACCGAAATGTGAGCAAGCTCTCACTCATCTGCTGAGTCTTCCATGCCCATCGCCAGTTCGTCCTCCATTTCTTCATGGGCTCCTGCACTTTCATCAACACTTTTTGCTGATACTAGGCGCCCTTGTTAATCCCTCTCCCTCACCATGACTGCCGCATAGGTGCCGCTGACCATCTGGACCTCGTAGATCTTGTTATCCCTTCCGCATATGACTCCTCCTGTACTTCCTCCCCTTCCTCTTGTCCCAACACCTGACTCCGAATAATGCTTACAGTGTGCTCCATCATGTAGATGACCAGAATTGTCACGCTGAGAATGACATTGCCAGTGCTAAACATCTTCGTCGACATTTCAAAACTGTGTAGCAGGGTGCATAGGTCCTTGATCTGACACCACTCCAGCAGCGTGATCTGCACCACCTCTGGATCAAGTTATCCCAGGCTATATGTCTTACCGTATTTCAGCAGGGCTCTGCGGTGCTGCCACACACGCTGCAACATGTGCAGATTCCAATTCCTGCGTGTCGAAACATCGCATTTACGGCGTTTAACTGCCAGACCCTAAGACTTCCGGAGTGATGAAAGTTGTTGAGCTGCTGTGTGCGCACGATGGAAGTGAGCACATAGCGAGCGTGCCCGCTGCACAAGGCCATGTAGGCCGTGATGGTGTTTTAAAAATTGCTGGCGAATTCGGTTCAACACGTGAGCCATACAAGGCACGTGTGTCACATTGCCCTGAGGATGGCCCGCAGCCAGGTTTGCATCATTGCCGCACACGGCTGTTAAGTCACCAACGGAGTCCGCTCCGTCAATTTGTACTCCGGTCGCCAGGTGACAACGTGTTCCTTTCATGAATAGTGCTGATGATGGGAGAGTAGTCAATGCCAGCGGCGCAGGTGGACGCAGGTTATGCTCACCCACTGGGCTGCATTACCTTGACAGATGCAGAATCTCTGGCTGAATGTAGCTGGTGGGTATCTCACAGATGAAATACCATCATTCAGCTACAACCAATGGGAAGACACCACACCCTTTTTTATGCCCATCCTGTCTGCAGACCACTGCCAGACATAGCTATGAACCTCTGGTTAATTTTACCCCCAGTTCAGTTTTATGATTTTGTGTGCTTGTTACCTGACTACTTTTCCTGCTTGCTGTTTATGTACCTTGTTGGCCGATACGCATTTCACCTCTGCTTGTTTTCTGATTCTTTCCTGGCCGTCCCATTCTGTTCCTGTTCCTCAATTAATGTTTTGACCCTGCCTGACTACTATTCTCTGTAATAGCGGTGTGACTCACATTTCCCATACATTTCAAAGTAAAACTTTGACTGCCTGATGGCATTGAGCTCTGCTGCCAGCATAGTAAGGAGGTGTGTGGTAGTCCTTGTGCGCAGTTGCAAGGAAGGGTGGCCTGACCACACAGGGTTTGCGCCAAGGTAGAGGACCCACACGAGGTTGAAGAGGCAGAAGCAGTGTATTAACTTCTACATACAGAACAAGGATTGAAACAACTCGTGGGGACGGCAAGACTTGTACAGCAGACCCTTCTCCATCTCTCACCATAGTTTGCCAGTGCCCAGTCAGTGACATGTAATGACCCTGTCTATGCTTACTGGTCTGTGTTGAAATGCACCCTGTCGCACACAGATTTTCTCAAGGAAGTGGTGATGTTGTGTGCGACATGCTGGTGTAGCGCGGGCATGCTTTTCTTGGAGAAGCAGTGGTGATTGGGCATCTGGTACTGGGGCACAGCGACAGACATAAGGTCTGTAAAATCCTGTGTGTCCACTACGCGTAAAGGCAGCATTTTGGTAGCCAACAGCTTACAGAGGGATAGAGTCAACCACTTAGCTTTGTCATGGGTCGCAGTAAGTGGCCTTTTATTTGACCACATCTGAGGGACAGAGATCTGGCTGCTGTCTGTAGACGGTGTTGAGTAGGGTGTCCCTGGAAAAATGCAGGTTTGTGAGAAAAGTGCAGGCGGAGACATGATGTTGCCTTCATCTTGCCTTCAGATCTGTTCATCTTGTATCATTTTTAAAAAACACAGCAAGCAAGGGTTACTCCAAGCGGAGTCTACCTTTTTTCCCAACATTGGGCACACACCCACCCCTTCAGTGGCAGCACTTGTGCCCTAGTTGCAAACAGGATGTTTTGATTTGCATCAAGCACATTCCAAATCCACAAGCATTTACTCTCCCCAGGATGACACAGGGGTAGTAAATTCCTTGTGGATCCATGACTTGTTCATTTTGACGAACGTCAGTCTGTCCACATTGTCACTGGACAGACGCGTGCGCTTATCTGTCAGCACACACCCAGCAGCACTGAAGACACGTTCAGAGACAACGCTGGCAGCTGCACACGACAAAATCTCCAAGGCGTAACTGGAGAGCTCTTGACATTTTTCTAGATTTGAAGCACAAAATGAGCAAGGCTCCATTTGCAAAGTCATGGCATCGATGTTCATTTGGAGATACTCCTGTATCATCCTCTCCAGCCGTTGACTATGTGTCACACTTGATGTCTCTGGTGGCCTTGCAAAGGAGGGTCTAAAAAAATTATGAAAAGATTCCATAAAATTGCTGTTACCAGCACCAGATACGGTCCTACTGGTACGGGTAGACTGTTGAAGATGACGAGGCCGTCCCATGTTTGTCAAGTTACAACTGGGAGAATCACTCCCTTCACCTGCACGGTTGTTTGGTGGAAAAGCCGAGCTAAGATCGAGTAACAGCTTCTGCTGATACTCCTGCATACGTGCGTCCCTTTCTATGGGTGGAATTATGTCACAAAATTTGGACTTGTCCCGGGGATCTAATAGTGTGGCAAGCCAGTAGTCATCATCACTTCTAATTTTGACAATACGAGGGTCATGTTGGAGGTAGTGCAACAAGAAGGCACTCATGTGTCTTGCGCAGCCATGCGGACCAAGTCCACGCTGTGTTTGTGGCATAGAGGTGCTAACCGTTCTTTCTTCCTCTGTCATCTCCCCCCAACCTCTTTCAACTTAAATTTGACCAAGGTCCCCCTCATCAGCTGAGTCTTCCATGTCCATGGACAGTTCGTCCTCCATATCTTCATGTCCTCCTGCACCTTCCTCAACATCTCGCCTGCTACCATGCGCCCTTGTTGATCCCTGTCCCCCATGGTCCCATGCCTGCCGCGTTGGTGATGATGAACGTCTGGACCTTGGTGATGTTGTTGTGTCTTGCGCATATGAATCCTCCTGTAGTTCCTCCCCTTCCTGTTGTCCCACCCCCTGACTCCGAATAGTGTTTAGCGTGTGCTCCAGCATGTAAATGACTGTAATCGTCATGCTGATAATGGCATTGTCAGCGCTAAACATATTCGTCGCCATGTCGAAACTGTGCAGAAGGGTGCATAGGTCCGTGATCTGAGATCACTCCATCAGGGTGATCTGCCCCACCTCTGCATCTCGTTGGCCCAGGCTATACGTCATGACGTATTGCACCAGGGCTCTGCGGTGCTGCCACAGTCGCTGTAACATGTGGAGAGTTGAATTCCAGCGTGTCGCCACATCGCATTTCAGGCGATGAACCGGCAGGCCGAAAGACTTCTGGAGCGATGCAAGTCGCTCAGCTGCGGCGCTTGAACGGCGGAAGTGAGCACTGCAGACAGTTTCCGTGCCCTGGTCAGAAGGCCATCTAGGCCGGGATAGTGTGTTAAAAATTGCTGGACAACAAGGTTCAACACGTGAGCCATACAAGGCACGTGTGTCACCTTGCCCAGGCGAAGGGCCGCACCCAGGTTTGCAGCATTGTCGCACACGGCCTTACCAGGCTGCAGGTTGAGTGGAGACAACCATTTATTAAACTCGGACCGCAGAGCTGACCACAACTCCTCAGCTGTGTGACTCTTATTCCCAAGACATGTCAAGCTAAAGACCGCCTGATGCCGTTGCGCTCTGCTGCCAGCATAGTAATGAGGGGTGCGTGATTCCTTCTGCGCAGTGAGAACGCTGGTGGCCTGACCAGGCAGGCTTGGGGCGGAGGTGGAGGACCCAGATGAGGTGGAGGATGCAGAAGCAGTGGCGGAACTTGGACAGACAGAGGATTGACACACAAGTCGTGGGGACGGCAAGACTTGTGCAGCAGACCCTTCACCATCTATCACCATAGTTACCCAGTGCCCAGTCAGCGACATGTAACGTCCCTGTCCATGCTTACTGGTCCAAGTATCGGTGCTGAAATTCACCCGTTCACACACAGAGTTTCTCAAGGAAGCGGTGATATTGTGTGCGACATGCTGGTGTAGCGCGGGCACACCTTTCTTAGAGAAGTAGTGGCGACTAGGCATCTGGTACTGGGGCACAGCGACAGATATAAGGTCTCTAAAATCCTGTGTGTCCACTAGGCGGAAAGGCAGCATTTCTGTAGCCAACAGCTTACAGAGGGATAGAGTCAACCTCTTCGCTTTGTCATGGGTCGAAGGAAGTGGCCTTTTATTTGACCACATCTGAGGGACAGAGATCTGGCTGCTGTGTGTAGACGGTGTTGAGTAGGGTGTCCCTGGAAAAATGCAGCTTTGGGAGGAAAGTGCAGGCGGAGACATGATGTTGCCTTCATCCAAAGTTGGTGCTATCGATGTCTGAGAGAGCTGTACACACTCACTTGTTTCCCCTTCCAAACCAACTGACGACCTACCAAGCAAACTGCCTGTTGCGGTTACAGTGGTGGAAGTTGTGGGTGGAAAAACAGGTGTGACAGCTGTCCCCACAGTCCTAGAAGATGACGAGCGCGCGGATGCCCTGGAAGGGGCAGGCGGTGGATGGTTGGCTCCACTAGGCCGCATTGCAGCACGGTGAGCTTCCCACCAGGCCATATGATATTTATTCATGTGACGATTCATGGAAGAAGTTGTCAAACTGCTGAGGTTTTGACCTCTACTAAGATAACCATGGCAAATGTTACAGATCACATAATTTGGCCGATCTTTTTTTATGTCAAAAAAGGACCAGGCTAGGCAAGGCTTAGAGGCCATGCGACCTGTTGATCCACCCCGAATAATGCTCAGAGGCAGAGTGGTGGCTGAGGATGCAGTTGTAGACGTGCTACCAGTGCTCCGACTGTGTCCAGGAAGGCGCCAGGTTACTTCGACGTCGGTTGCATCCTCCTCCACCGCCTCTATTGACCTCCTCGAGTGTCTGACTGTGGGTTGACAGTAGGTGGGATCTAGAACTTCATCATCAATTGTTGTGTTTGCACTCCCCTCCCCCTCAGACCGAGTTTCTTCTTGCCCTGACCGAATATTTAAGTTGTCATCCCAATCGGGTATCTGCGTCTCATCTTCATCAGTATGTTCCTCATTGCCTATAACCACAGTTGTTGGAAAGGCAGCATTTTGGTAGCCAACAGTTTGCATTTTATGAAAGTCAACCTCCAAGCCATGTCATGCCCTTCTAAAAGCATGTATAACACAGCGAGGGGACTCCAACCACAGTCTCCCTCGTTGCCACTCACTGGGCCACACACACCCCACTTGACTGGCATCGGTTGAGCCCCCTTTTGAAAAAGAAAAAGATGCTTTGCATGAAGCACTCTCAAAAATACGCGTGCCTTTCCCGTCCCCTGGCTGACCCCGGGGAAGAAAAGTCCTCTGAGAGCCATGACTTGTTCATCTTGGTTCTTTTAGAAACACAGCGAGGGGACTCCAACCACAGTCTCCCTCGTTGCCACTCACTGGGCCACACACACCCCACTTGACTGGCATCGGTTGAGCCCCCTTTTGAAAAAGAAAAAGATGCTTTGCATGAAGCACTCTCAAAAATACGCGTGCCTTTCCCGTCCCCTGGCTGACCCCGGGGAAGAAAAGTCCTCTGAGAGCCATGACTTGTTCATCTTGGTTCTTTTAGAAACACAGCGAGGGGACTCCAACCACAGTCTCCCTCGTTGCCACTCACTGGGCCACACACACCCCACTTGACTGGCATCGGTTGAGCCCCCTTTTGAAAAAGAAAAAGATGCTTTGCATGAAGCACTCTCAAAAATACGCGTGCCTTTCCCGTCCCCTGGCTGACCCCGGGGAAGAAAAGTCCTCTGAGAGCCATGACTTGTTCATCTTGGTTCTTTTAGAAACACAGCGAGGGGACTCCAACCACAGTCTCCCTCGTTGCCACTCACTGGGCCACACACACCCCACTTGACTGGCATCGGTTGAGCCCCCTTTTGAAAAAGAAAAAGATGCTTTGCATGAAGCACTCTCAAAAATACGCGTGCCTTTCCCGTCCCCTGGCTGACCCCGGGGAAGAAAAGTCCTCTGAGAGCCATGACTTGTTCATCTTGGTTCTTTTAGAAACACAGCGAGGGGACTCCAACCACAGTCTCCCTCGTTGCCACTCACTGGGCCACACACACCCCACTTGACTGGCATCGGTTGAGCCCCCTTTTGAAAAAGAAAAAGATGCTTTGCATGAAGCACTCTCAAAAATACGCGTGCCTTTCCCGTCCCCTGGCTGACCCCGGGGAAGAAAAGTCCTCTGAGAGCCATGACTTGTTCATCTTGGTTCTTTTAGAAACACAGCGAGGGGACTCCAACCACAGTCTCCCTCGTTGCCACTCACTGGGCCACACACACCCCACTTGACTGGCATCGGTTGAGCCCCCTTTTGAAAAAGAAAAAGATGCTTTGCATGAAGCACTCTCAAAAATACGCGTGCCTTTCCCGTCCCCTGGCTGACCCCGGGGAAGAAAAGTCCTCTGAGAGCCATGTCCACATTGTCAGTGGACAGACACGTGTGCTTATCTGCCAGCAGACCCACAGCAGCACTGAAGACAGGTTCAGAGAGAACGCTGGCTGCAGGACACGACAAGATCCCCAAGACGTACGTGGCGAGCTCAGGCAATTTATCAAGATTGGAAGCCAAGAATGAGCAGGGCTCAAGTTGCACAATAATGGCATGTTTCCTTGCATATACTCATATATCTGTGTGTCCTCCTCTTTTTCCTTGTCCAGCTCTTTTGTTTTCGCATGAGTATATGTCCTTGTCACTTTCCCATGTGTTGTGAGTTGTTTGTGACCTTTTGGACACCTTTGAGGGTGTTTTCTAGGTGTTTTTCTGTGTTTGTGATTGCCTGCCATTGTTTCCTATGCAGTTCGAGTTCGGTTCGTCGAACGTTCGACGAACCGAACTCGAACGGGAGGTCCGTTCGGCGAACCAACCTCGAGCCGAACCGCGACCGGTTCGCTCATCTCTAGTGGGCACATAGCCATAAAGAGAAATTTTGATTTTGCATAAAATTTAAGATGCACGTTCACTACTGAAGAATTCGGGACAAAAATGTGATTGAATATCAAGTGACAAAAAACATTACAATGAGCAAATGATGAAGAGGACGCATAGATTATATTATAGGAAAAGCCCAAACTAGGAGTTGTAAGGTCTGCCCCATATACTGTGCGATCAGCTATGTAAATACTAGAGCAGGAATACAGGGACGCCCCATATACTGTGCGATCAGCTATGTGAATACGAGAGCAGGAATACAGGGACGCCCCATATACTGTGCGATCAGCTATGTGACTACGAGAGCAGGAATACAGGGACGCAGCATATACTGTGCGATCAGATATGTGAATACGAGATCAGGAATACAGGGACGCCCCATATACTGTGCGATCAGCTATGTGACTACGAGAGCAGGAATACAGGGACGCCCCATATACTGTGCGATCAGCTATGTGACTACGAGAGCAGGAATACAGGGACGCCCCATATACTGTGCGATCAGCTATGTGACTACGAGAGCAGGAATACAGGGACGCCCCATATACTGTGCGATCAGCTATGTGACTACGAGAGCAGGAATACAGGGACGCAGCATATACTGTGCGATCAGCTATGTGAATACGAGAGCAGGAATACAGGGACGCCCCATATACTGTGCGATCAGCTATGTGACTACGAGAGCAGGAATACGGGGACGTAGCATATACTGTGCGATCAGCTATGTGATTACGAGAGCAGGAATACAGGGACGCCCCATATACTGTGCGATCAGCTATGTGACTACGAGAGCAGGAATACAGGGACGCAGCATATACTGTGCGATCAGCTATGTGACTACGAGAGCAGGAATACAGGGACGCCCCATATACTGTGCGATCAGCTATGTGAATACGAGAGCAGGAATACAGGGACGCAGCATATACTGTGCGATCAGCTATGTGAATACGAGAGCAGGAATACAGGGACGCCCCATATACTGTGCGATCAGCTATGTGAATACGAGAGCAGGAATACAGGGACGCAGCATATACTGTGCGATCAGCTATGTGAATACGAGAGCAGGAATACAGGGACGCAGCATATACTGTGCGATCAGCTATGTGACTACGAGAGCAGGAATACAGGGACGCCCCATATACTGTGCGATCAGCTATGTGAATACAAGAGCAGGAATACAGGGACGCCCCATATACTGTGCAATCAGCTATGTGAATACGAGAGCAGGAATACGGGGACGCAGCATATACTGTGCGATCAGCTATGTGACTACGAGAGCAGGAATACAGGGACGCCCCATATACTGTGCGATCAGCTATGTGAATACGAGAGCAGGAATACAGGGACGCCCCATATACTGTGCGATCAGCTATGTGACTACGAGAGCAGGAATACAGGGACGCCCCATATACTGTGCGATCAGCTATGTGACTACGAGAGCAGGAATACAGGGACGCCGCATATACTGTGCGATCAGCTATGTGAATACCAGAGCAGGAATACAGGGACGCCCCATATACTGTGCGATCAGCTATGTGACTACGAGAGCAGGAATACGGGGACGCAGCATATACTGTGCGATCAGCTATGTGAATACGAGAGCAGGAATACAGGGACGCCCCATATACTGTGCGATCAGCTATGTGAATACGAGAGCAGGAATACAGGGACGCCCCATATACTGTGCGATCAGATATGTGAATACGAGAGCAGGAATACAGGGACGCCCCATATACTGTGCGATCAGCTATGTGAATACGAGAGCAGGAATACGGGGACGTAGCATATACTGTGCGATCAGCTATGTGATTACGAGAGCAGGAATACAGGGACGCCCCATATACTGTGCGATCAGCTATGTGAATACGAGAGCAGGAATACGGGGACGCAGCATATACTGTGCGATCAGCTATGTGAATACGAGAGCAGGAATAAAGGGACGCCCCATATACTGTGCGATCAGCTATGTGAATACGAGAGCAGGAATACAGGGACGCCCCATATACTGTGCGATCAGCTATGTGAATACGAGAGCAGGAATACGGGGACGTAGCATATACTGTGCGATCAGCTATGTGAATACGAGAGCAGGAATACAGGGACGCCCCATATACTGTGCGATCAGCTATGTGACTACGAGAGCAGGAATACAGGGACGCCCCATATACTGTGCGATCAGCTATGTGACTACGAGAGCAGGAATACAGGGACGCCCCATATACTGTGCGATCAGCTATGTGAATACGAGAGCAGGAATACAGGGACGCCCCATATACTGTGCGATCAGCTATGTGAATACGAGAGCAGGAATACAGGGACGCCCCATATACTGTGCGATCAGCTATGTGAATACGAGAGCAGGAATACAGGGACGCAGCATATACTGTGCGATCAGCTATGTGAATACGAGAGCAGGAATACAGGGACGCCCCATATACTGTGTGATCAGCTATGTGAATACGAGAGCAGGAATACAGGGACGCCCCATATACTGTGCGATCAGCTATGTGAATACGAGAGCAAGAATACAGGGACGCCCCATATACTGTGCGATCAGCTATGTGACTACGAAAACAGGAATACGGGGACGCAGCATATACTGTGCGATCAGCTATGTGAATACGAGAGCAGGAATACAGGGACGCCCCATATACTGTGCGATCAGCTATGTGAATACGAGAGCAGGAATACAGGGACGCCCCATATACTGTGCGATCAGCTATATGAATACGAGAGCAGGAATACAGGGACGCCCCATATACTGTGCGATCAGTTATGTGACTACGAGAGCAGGAATACAGGGACGCCCCATATACTGTGCGATCAGCTATGTGAATACGAGAGCAGGAATACAGGGACGCCCCATATACTGTGCGATCAGCTATGTGACTACGAGAGCAGGAATACAGGGACGCCCCATATACTGTGCGATCAGCTATGTGAATACGAGAGCAGGAATACAGGGACGCCCCATATACTGTGCGATCAGCTATGTGAATACGAGAGCAGGAATACAGGGACGCAGCATATACTGTGCGATCACCTATGTGAATACGAGAGCAGGAATACAGGGACGCCCCATATACTGTGCGATCAGCTATGTGACTACGAGAGCAGGAATACAGGGACGCCCCATATACTGTGCGATCAGCTATGTGAATACGAGAGCAGGAATACAGGGATGCCCCATATACTGTGCGATCAGCTATGGGAATACGAGAGCAGGAATACAGGGACGCAGCATATACTGTGCGATCAGCTATGCGAATACCAGAGCAGGAATACAGGGACGCCCCATATACTGTGCGATCAGCTATATGAATACGAGAGCAGGAATACAGGGACGCAGCATATACTGTGCGATCAGCTATGTGAATACAAGAGCAGGAATACAGGGACGCCCCATATACTGTGCGATCAGCTATGTGACTACGAGAGCAGGAATACAGGGACGCCCCATATACTGTGCGATCAGCTATGTGAATACGAGAGCAGGAATACAGGGACGCCCCATATACTGTGCGATCAGCTATGTGAATACGAGAGCAGGAACACAGGGACGTAGCATATACTGTGTGATCAGCTATGTGACTACGAGAGCAGGAATACAGGGACGCCCCATATACTGTGCGATCAGCTATGTGAATACGAGAGCAGGAATACAGGGACGCCCCATATACTGTGCGATCAGCTATGTGAATACGAGAGCAGGAATACAGGGATGCCCCATATACTGTGCGATCAGCTATGTGACTACGAGAGCAGGAATACAGGGACGCCCCATATACTGTGCGATCAGCTATGTGAATACGAGAGCAGGAATACAGGGACGCAGCATATACTGTGTGATCAGCTATGCGAATACCAGAGCAGGAATACAGGGACGCCCCATATACTGTGCGATCAGCTATGTGAATACGAGAGCAGGAATACAGGGACGCCCCATATACTGTGCGATCAGCTATGTGAATACGAGAGCAGGAACACAGGGACGTAGCATATACTGTGTGATCAGCTATGTGACTACGAGAGCAGGAATACAGGGACGCCCCATATACTGTGCGATCAGCTATGTGAATACAAGAGCAGGAATACAGGGACGCCCCATATACTGTGCGATCAGCTATGCGAATACGAGAGCAGGAATACAGGGACGCCCCATATACTGTGTGATCAGCTATGTGAATACGAGAGCAGGAATACAGGGACGCAGCATATACTGTGCAATCAGCTATGTGAATACGAGAGCAGGAATACAGGGACGCCCCATATACTGTGCGATCAGCTATGTGACTACGAGAGCAGGAATACAGGGACGCCCCATATACTGTGCGATCAGCTATGTGAATACGAGAGCAGGAATACAGGGACGCAGCATATACTGTGCGATCAGCTATGTGAATACGAGAGCAGGAATACAGGGACGCAGCATATACTGTGCGATCAGCTATGCGAATACCAGAGCAGGAATACAGGGACGCCCCATATACTGTGCGATCAGCTATATGAATACGAGAGCAGGAATACAGGGACGCCCTATATACTGTGCGATCAGCTATGTGAATACAAGAGCAGGAATACAGGGACGCCCCATATACTGTGCGATCAGCTATGTGAATACAAGAGCAGGAATACAGGGACGCCCCATATACTGTGCAATCAGCTAGGTGAATACGAGAGCAGGAATACAGGGACGCAGCATATACTGTGCGATCAGCTATGTGAATACAAGAGCAGGAATACAGGGACGCCCCATATACTGTGCGATCAGCTATGTGACTACGAGAGCAGGAATACAGGGACGCCCCATATACTGTGCGATCAGCTATGTGAATACGAGAGCAGGAATACAGGGACGCCCCATATACTGTGCGATCAGCTATGTGAATACGAGAGCAGGAATACAGGGACGCCCCATACACTGTGCGATCAGCTATGTGAATACGAGAGCAGGAATACAGGGACGCCCCATATACTGTGCGATCAGCTATGTGACTACGAGAGCAGGAATACAGGGACGCAGCATATACTGTGCGATCAGCTATGTGAATACGAGAGCAGGAATACAGGGACGCCCCATATACTGTGCGATCAGCTATGTAAATACGAGAGCAGGAATACAGGGACGCAGCATATACTGTGCGATCAGCTATGTGACTACGAGAGCAGGAATACAGGGACGCCCCATATACTGTGCGATCAGCTATGTGAATACGAGAGCAGGAATACGGGGACGCCCCATATACTGTGCGATCAGCTATGTGAATACGAGAGCAGGAATACAGGGACGCCGCATATACTGTGCGATCAGATATGTGACTATGAGAGCAGGAATACAGGGACGCCCCATATACTGTGCGATCAGATATGTGACTATGAGAGCAGGAATACAGGGACGCCCCATATACTGTGCGATCAGCTATGTGAATACGAGAGCAGGAATACAGGGACGCCCCATATACTGTGCGATCAGCTATGTGAATACGAGAGCAGGAATACGGGGACGCAGCATATACTGTGCGATCAGCTATGTGAATACGAGAGCAGGAATACAGGGACGCCCCATATACTGTGCGATCAGCTATGTGACTACGAGAGCAGGAATACAGGGACGCCCCATATACTGTGCGATCAGCTATGTGAATACGAGAGCAGGAATACAGGGACGCCCCATATACTGTGCGATCAGCTATGTGAATACGAGAGCAGGAATACAGGGACGCAGCATATACTGTGCGATCAGCTATGCGAATACCAGAGCAGGAATACAGGGACGCCCCATATACTGTGCGATCAGCTATGTGAATACGAGAGCAGCAATTCAGGGACGCCCCATATACTGTGCGATCAGCTATGTGAATACGAGAGCAGGAATACAGGGACGCCCCATATACTGTGCGATCAGCTATGTGAACACGAGAGCAGGAATACAGGGACACCCCATATACTGTGCGATCAGCTATGTGAATACGAGAGCAGGAATACGGGGACGCAGCATATACTGTGCGATCAGCTATGTGAATACGAGAGCAGGAATACAGGGATGCCCCATATACTGTGCGATCAGCTATGTGACTACGAGAGCAGGAATACAGGGACGCAGCATATACTGTGCGATCAGCTATGTGACTACGAGATCAGGAATACAGGGACGCCCCATATACTGTGCGATCAGCTATGTGACTACGAGAGCAGGAATACAGGGACGCAGCATATACTGTGCGATCAGCTATGTGACTACGAGATCAGGAATACAGGGACGCCCCATATACTGTGCGATAAGCTATGTGAATACGAGAGCAGGAATACGGGGACGTAGCATATACTGTGCGATCAGCTATGTGAATACGAGAGCAGGAATACAGGGACGCCCCATATACTGTGCGATCAGCTATGTGAATACGAGAGCAGGAATACAGGGACGCCCCATATACTGTGCGATCAGCTATGTGAATACGAGAGCAGGAATACAGGGACGCCCCATATACTGTGCGATCAGCTATGTGAATACGAGAGCAGGAATACAGGGACGCCCCATATACTGTGCGATCAGCTATGTGAATACGAGAGCAGGAATACAGGGACGCCCCATATACTGTGCGATCAGCTATGTGACTACGAGAGCAGGAATACAGGGACGCCCCATATACTGTGCGATCAGCTATGTGACTACGAGAGCAGGAATACAGGGACGCCCCATATACTGTGCGATCAGCTATGTGAATACGAGAGCAGGAATACAGGGACGCCCCATATACTGTGCGATCAGCTATGTGAATACGAGAGCAGGAATACAGGGACGCCCCATATACTGTGCGATCAGCTATGCGACTACGAGAGCAGGAATACAGGGACGCCCCATATACTGTGCGATCAGCTATGTGAATACGAGAGCAGGAATACAGGGACGCAGCATATACTGTGCGATCAGCTATGTGAATACGAGAGCAGGAATACAGGGACGCCCCATATACTGTGCGATCAGCTATGTGAATACGGGAGCAGGAATACAGGGACGCCCCATATACTGTGCGATCAGCTATGTGACTACGAGAGCAGGAATACAGGGACGCCCCATATACTGTGCGATCAGCTATGTGAATACGAGAGCAGGAATACAGGGACGCAGCATATACTGTGCGATCAGCTATGTGACTACGAGAACAGGAATACGGGGACGCAGCATATACTGTGCGATCAGCTATGTGAATACGAGAGCAGGAATACAGGGACGCCCCATATACTGTGCGATCAGCTATGCGAATACCAGAGCAGGAATACAGGGACGCCCCATATACTGTGCGATCAGCTATGTGAATACGAGAGCAGGAATACGGGGACGCCCCATATACTGTGCGATCAGCTATGTGAATACGAGAGCAGGAATACAGGGACGCCCCATATACTGTGCGATCAGCTATGTGAATACGAGAGCAGGAATACGGGGACGCCCCATATACTGTGCGATCAGCTATGTGAATACGAGAGCAGGAATACAGGGACGCAGCATATACTGTGCGATCAGCTATGTGAATACGAGAGCAGGAATACAGGGACGCCCCATATACTGTGCGATAAGCTATGTGAATACGAGAGCAGGAATACAGGGACGCCCCATATACTGTGCGATCAGCTATGTGATTACGAGAGCAGGAATACAGGGACGCCCCATATACTGTGCGATCAGCTATGTGAATACGAGAGCAGGAATACGGGGACGCAGAATATACTGTGCGATCAGCTATGTGAATACGAGAGCAGGAATACAGGGACGCCCCATATACTGTGCGATCAGCTATGTGAATACGAGAGCAGGAATACAGGGACGCCCCATATACTGTGCGATCAGCTATGTGAATACGAGAGCAGGAATACAGGGACGTAGCATATACTGTGCGATCAGCTATGTGAATACGAGAGCAGGAATACAGGGACGCCCCATATACTGTGCGATCAGCTATGTGAATACGAGAGCAGGAATACAGGGACGCCCCATATACTGTGCGATCAGCTATGTGACTACGAGAGCAGGAATACAGGGACGCCCCATATACTGTGCGATCAGCTATGTGACTACGAGAGCAGGAATACAGGGACGCCCCATATACTGTGCGATCAGCTATGTGAATACGAGAGCAGGAATACAGGGACGCCCCATATACTGTGTGATCAGCTATGTGACTACGAGAGCAGGAATACAGGGACGCCCCATATACTGTGCGATCAGCTATGTGAATACGAGAGCAGGAATACAGGGACGCCCCATATACTGTGCGATCAGCTATGTGACTACGAGAGCAGGAATACAGGGACGCCCCATATACTGTGCGATCAGCTATGTGAATACGAGATCAGGAATACAGGGACGCCCCATATACTGTGCGATCAGCTATGTGACTACGAGAGCAGGAATACAGGGACGCCCCATATACTGTGCGATCAGCTATGTGAATACGAGAGCAGGAATACAGGGACGCCCCATATACTGTGCGATCAGCTATGTGACTACGAGAGCAGGAATACAGGGACGCCCCATATACTGTGCGATCAGCTATGTGAATACGAGAGCAGGAACACAGGGACGTAGCATATACTGTGTGATCAGCTATGTGACTACGAGAGCAGGAATACAGGGACGCCCCATATACTGTGCGATCAGCTATGTGAATACGAGAGCAGGAATACGGGGACGTAGCATATACTGTGCGATCAGCTATGTGAATACGAGAGCAGGAATACAGGGACGCCCCATATACTGTGCGATCAGCTATGTGAATACGAGAGCAGGAATACAGGGACGCCCCATATACTGTGCGATCAGCTATGTGAATACGAGAGCAGGAATACAGGGACGCCCCATATACTGTGCGATCAGCTATGTGAATACGAGAGCAGGAATACAGGGACGCCCCATATACTGTGCGATCAGCTATGTGATTACGAGAGCAGGAATACAGGGACGCCCCATATACTGTGCGATCAGCTATGTGAATACGAGAGCAGGAATACGGGGACGCAGAATATACTGTGCGATCAGCTATGTGAATACGAGAGCAGGAATACAGGGACGCCCCATATACTGTGCGATCAGCTATGTGAATACGAGAGCAGGAATACAGGGACGCCCCATATACTGTGCGATCAGCTATGTGAATACGAGAGCAGGAATACAGGGACGTAGCATATACTGTGCGATCAGCTATGTGAATACGAGAGCAGGAATACAGGGACGCCCCATATACTGTGCGATCAGCTATGTGAATACGAGAGCAGGAATACAGGGACGCCCCATATACTGTGCGATCAGCTATGTGACTACGAGAGCAGGAATACAGGGACGCCCCATATACTGTGCGATCAGCTATGTGACTACGAGAGCAGGAATACAGGGACGCCCCATATACTGTGCGATCAGCTATGTGAATACGAGAGCAGGAATACAGGGACGCCCCATATACTGTGTGATCAGCTATGTGACTACGAGAGCAGGAATACAGGGACGCCCCATATACTGTGCGATCAGCTATGTGAATACGAGAGCAGGAATACAGGGACGCCCCATATACTGTGCGATCAGCTATGTGACTACGAGAGCAGGAATACAGGGACGCCCCATATACTGTGCGATCAGCTATGTGAATACGAGATCAGGAATACAGGGACGCCCCATATACTGTGCGATCAGCTATGTGACTACGAGAGCAGGAATACAGGGACGCCCCATATACTGTGCGATCAGCTATGTGAATACGAGAGCAGGAATACAGGGACGCCCCATATACTGTGCGATCAGCTATGTGACTACGAGAGCAGGAATACAGGGACGCCCCATATACTGTGCGATCAGCTATGTGAATACGAGAGCAGGAACACAGGGACGTAGCATATACTGTGTGATCAGCTATGTGACTACGAGAGCAGGAATACAGGGACGCCCCATATACTGTGCGATCAGCTATGTGAATACGAGATCAGGAATACAGGGACGCCCCATATACTGTGTGATCAGCTATGTGACTACGAGAGCAGGAATACAGGGACGCCCCATATACTGTGCGATCAGCTATGTGAATACGAGAGCAGGAATACGGGGACGTAGCATATACTGTGCGATCAGCTATGTGAATACGAGAGCAGGAATACAGGGACGCCCCATATACTGTGCGATCAGCTATGTGAATACGAGAGCAGGAATACAGGGACGCCCCATATACTGTGCGATCAGCTATGTGAATACGAGAGCAGGAATACAGGGACGCCCCATATACTGTGCGATCAGCTATGTGAATACGAGAGCAGGAATACAGGGACGCCCCATATACTGTGCGATCAGCTATGTGAATACGAGAGCAGGAATACAGGGACGCCCCATATACTGTGCGATCAGCTATGTGAATACGAGAGCAGGAATACAGGGACGCCCCATATACTGTGCGATCAGCTATGTGAATACGAGAGCAGGAATACAGGGATGCCCCATATACTGTGCGATCAGCTATGTGAATACGAGAGCAGGAATACAGGGACGCCCCATATACTGTGCGATCAGCTATGTGACTACGAGAGCAGGAATACAGGGACGCCCCATATACTGTGCGATCAGCTATGTGACTACGAGAGCAGGAATACAGGGACGCCCCATATACTGTGCGATCAGCTATGTGAATACGAGAGCAGGAATACAGGGACGCCCCATATACTGTGCGATCAGCTATGTGAATACGAGAGCAGGAATACAGGGACGCCCCATATACTGTGCGATCAGCTATGTGAATACGAGAGCAGGAACACAGGGACGTAGCATATACTGTGTGATCAGCTATGTGACTACGAGAGCAGGAATACAGGGACGCCCCATATACTGTGCGATCAGCTATGTGAATACGAGATCAGGAATACAGGGACGCCCCATATACTGTGCGATCAGCTATGTGACTACGAGAGCAGGAATACAGGGACGCCCCATATACTGTGCGATCAGCTATGTGAATACGAGAGCAGGAATACAGGGACGCCCCATATACTGTGCGATCAGCTATGTGAATACGAGAGCAGGAATACAGGGACGCCCCATATACTGTGCGATCAGCTATGTGAATACGAGAGCAGGAATACAGGGACGCCCCATATACTGTGCGATCAGCTATGTGACTACGAGAGCAGGAATACAGGGACGCCCCATATACTGTGCGATCAGCTATGTGACTACGAGAGCAGGAATACAGGGACGCCCCATATACTGTGCGATCAGCTATGTGAATACGAGAGCAGGAATACAGGGACGAAGCATATACTGTGCGATCAGCTATGTGAATACGAGAGCAGGAATACAGGGACGCCCCATATACTGTGCGATCAGCTATGTGACTACGGGAGCAGGAATACAGGGACGCCCCATATACTGTGCGATCAGCTATGTGAATACGAGAGCAGGAATACAGGGACGCCCCATATACTGTGCGATCAGCTATGTGAATACGGGAGCAGGAATACAGGGACGCCCCATATACTGTGCGATCAGCTATGTGACTACGAGAGCAGGAATACAGGGACGCCCCATATACTGTGCGATCAGCTATGTGAATACGAGAGCAGGAATACAGGGACGCAGCATATATTGTGCGATCAGCTATGTGACTACGAGAACAGGAATACGGGGACGCAGCATATACTGTGCGATCAGCTATGTGAATACGAGAGCAGGAATACAGGGACGCCCCATATACTGTGCGATCAGCTATGCGAATACCAGAGCAGGAATACAGGGACGCCCCATATACTGTGCCATCAGCTATGTGAATACGAGAGCAGGAATACGGGGACGCCCCATATACTGTGCGATCAGCTATGTGAATACGAGAGCAGGAATACAGGGACGCCCCATATACTGTGCGATCAGCTATGTGAATACGAGAGCAGGAATACGGGGACGCCCCATATACTGTGCGATCAGCTATGTGAATACGAGAGCAGGAATACAGGGACGCAGCATATACTGTGCGATCAGCTATGTGAATACGAGAGCAGGAATACAGGGACGCCCCATATACTGTGCGATAAGCTATGTGAATACGAGAGCAGGAATACAGGGACGCCCCATATACTGTGCGATCAGCTATGTGATTACGAGAGCAGGAATACAGGGACGCCCCATATACTGTGCGATCAGCTATGTGAATACGAGAGCAGGAATACGGGGACGCAGAATATACTGTGCGATCAGCTATGTGAATACGAGAGCAGGAATACAGGGACGCCCCATATACTGTGCGATCAGCTATGTGAATACGAGAGCAGGAATACAGGGACGCCCCATATACTGTGCGATCAGCTATGTGACTACGAGAGCAGGAATACAGGGACGCCCCATATACTGTGCGATCAGCTATGTGACTACGAGAGCAGGAATACAGGGACGCCCCATATACTGTGCGATCAGCTATGCGACTACGAGAGCAGGAATACAGGGACGCCCCATATACTGTGCGATCAGCTATGTGAATACGAGAGCAGGAATACAGGGACGCAGCATATACTGTGCGATCAGCTATGTGAATACGAGAGCAGGAATACAGGGACGCCCCATATACTGTGCGATCAGCTATGTGAATACGGGAGCAGGAATACAGGGACGCCCCATATACTGTGCGATCAGCTATGTGACTACGAGAGCAGGAATACAGGGACGCCCCATATACTGTGCGATCAGCTATGTGAATACGAGAGCAGGAATACAGGGACGCAGCATATACTGTGCGATCAGCTATGTGACTACGAGAACAGGAATACGGGGACGCAGCATATACTGTGCGATCAGCTATGTGAATACGAGAGCAGGAATACAGGGACGCCCCATATACTGTGCGATCAGCTATGCGAATACCAGAGCAGGAATACAGGGACGCCCCATATACTGTGCGATCAGCTATGTGAATACGAGAGCAGGAATACGGGGACGCCCCATATACTGTGCGATCAGCTATGTGAATACGAGAGCAGGAATACAGGGACGCCCCATATACTGTGCGATCAGCTATGTGAATACGAGAGCAGGAATACGGGGACGCCCCATATACTGTGCGATCAGCTATGTGAATACGAGAGCAGGAATACAGGGACGCAGCATATACTGTGCGATCAGCTATGTGAATACGAGAGCAGGAATACAGGGACGCCCCATATACTGTGCGATAAGCTATGTGAATACGAGAGCAGGAATACAGGGACGCCCCATATACTGTGCGATCAGCTATGTGATTACGAGAGCAGGAATACAGGGACGCCCCATATACTGTGCGATCAGCTATGTGAATACGAGAGCAGGAATACGGGGACGCAGAATATACTGTGCGATCAGCTATGTGAATACGAGAGCAGGAATACAGGGACGCCCCATATACTGTGCGATCAGCTATGTGAATACGAGAGCAGGAATACAGGGACGCCCCATATACTGTGCGATCAGCTATGTGAATACGAGAGCAGGAATACAGGGACGTAGCATATACTGTGCGATCAGCTATGTGAATACGAGAGCAGGAATACAGGGACGCCCCATATAGTGTGCGATCAGCTATGTGAATACGAGAGCAGGAATACAGGGACGCCCCATATACTGTGCGATCAGCTATGTGACTACGAGAGCAGGAATACAGGGACGCCCCATATACTGTGCGATCAGCTATGTGACTACGAGAGCAGGAATACAGGGACGCCCCATATACTGTGCGATCAGCTATGTGAATACGAGAGCAGGAATACAGGGACGCCCCATATACTGTGTGATCAGCTATGTGACTACGAGAGCAGGAATACAGGGACGCCCCATATACTGTGCGATCAGCTATGTGAATACGAGAGCAGGAATACAGGGACGCCCCATATACTGTGCGATCAGCTATGTGACTACGAGAGCAGGAATACAGGGACGCCCCATATACTGTGCGATCAGCTATGTGAATACAAGATCAGGAATACAGGGACGCCCCATATACTGTGCGATCAGCTATGTGACTACGAGAGCAGGAATACAGGGACGCCCCATATACTGTGCGATCAGCTATGTGACTACGAGAGCAGGAATACAGGGACGCCCCATATACTGTGCGATCAGCTATGTGAATACGAGATCAGGAATACAGGGACGCCCCATATACTGTGTGATCAGCTATGTGACTACGAGAGCAGGAATACAGGGACGCCCCATATACTGTGCGATCAGCTATGTGAATACGAGAGCAGGAATACGGGGACGCAGCATATACTGTGCGATCAGCTATGTGACTACGAGAGCAGGAATACAGGGACGCCCCATATACTGTGCGATCAGCTATGTGAATACGAGAGCAGGAATACAGGGACGCCCCATATACTGTGCGATCAGCTATGTGAATACGAGAGCAGGAATACAGGGACGCAGCATATACTGTGCGATCAGCTATGTGACTACGAGAGCAGGAATACAGGGACGCACCATATACTGTGTGATCAGCTATGTGAATACGAGAGCAGGAATACAGGGACGCCCCATATACTGTGCGATCAGCTATGTGAATACGAGAGCAGGAATACAGGGACGCCCCATATACTGTGCGATCAGCTATGTGAATACGAGAGCAGGAATACAGGGACGCCCCATATACTGTGTGATCAGCTATGCGAATACCAGAGCAGGAATACAGGGACGCAGCATATACTGTGCGATCAGCTATGTGAATACGAGAGCAGGAATACAGGGACGCAGCATATACTGTGCGATCAGCTATGTGACTACGAGAGCAGGAATACAGGGACGCACCATATACTGTGTGATCAGCTATGTGAATACGAGAGCAGGAATACAGGGACGCCCCATATACTGTGCGATCAGCTATGTGAGTACGAGAGCAGGAATACAGGGACGCAGCATATACTGTGCGATCAGCTATGTGAATACGAGAGCAGGAATACAGGGACGCCCCATATACTGTGCGATCAGCTATGTGACTACGAGAGCAGGAATACAGGGACGCCCCATATACTGTGCGATCAGCTATGTGACTACGAGAGCAGGAATACAGGGACGCCCCATATACTGTGCGATCAGCTATGTGAATACCAGAGCAGGAATACGGGGACGCAGCATATACTGTGCGATCAGCTATGTGAATACGAGAGCAGGAATACAGGGACGCCCCATATACTGTGCGATCAGCTATGTGACTACGAGAGCAGGAATACAGGGACGCAGCATATACTGTGCGATCAGCTATATGAATACGAGAGCAGGAATACAGGGACGCCCCATATACTGTGCGATCAGCTATGTGAATACGAGATCAGGAATACAGGGACGCCCCATATACTGTGCGATCAGCTATGTGAATACGAGAGCAGGAATACAGGGACGCCCCATATACTGTGCGATCAGCTATGTGACTACGAGAGCAGGAATACAGGGACGCCCCATATACTGTGCGATCAGCTATGTGAATACGAGAGCAGGAATACAGGGACGCCCCATATACTGTGCGATCAGCTATGTGAATACGAGAGCAGGAATACAGGGACGCCCCATATACTGTGTGATCAGCTATGCGAATACCAGAGCAGGAATACAGGGACGCCCCATATACTGTGCGATCAGCTATGTGAATACGAGAGCAGGAATACAGGGACGCCCCATATACTGTGCGATCAGCTATGTGAATACGAGAGCAGGAATACAGGGACGCAGCATATACTGTGCGATCAGCTATGTGAATACGAGAGCAGGAATACAGGGACGCAGCATATACTGTGCGATCAGCTATGTGACTACGAGAGCAGGAATACAGGGACGCCCCATATACTGTGCGATCAGCTATGTGAATACGAGAGCAGGAATACAGGGACGCAACATATACTGTGCGATCAGCTATGTGAATACGAGAGCAGGAATACAGGGACGCCCCATATACTGTGTGATCAGCTATGTGAATACGAGAGCAGGAATACGGGGACGCCCCATATACTGTGCGATCAGCTATGTGACTACGAGAGCAGGAATACTGGGACGCAGCATATACTGTGCGATCAGCTATGTGAATACGAGAGCAGGAATACAGGGACGCAGCATATACTGTGCGATCAGCTATGTGAATACGAGAGCAGGAATAGAGGGACGCAGCATATACTGTGCGATCAGCTATGTGAATACGAGAGCAGGAATACAGGGACGCAGCATATACTGTGCGATCAGCTATGTGAATACGAGAGCAGGAATACAGGGTCGCAGCATATACTGTGCGATCAGCTATGTGAATACGAGAGCAGGAATACAGGGACGCAGCATATACTGTGCGATCAGCTATGTGAATACGAGAGCAGGAATACAGGGACGCAGCATATACTGTGCGATCAGCTATGTGAATACGAGAGCAGGAATACAGGGACGCCCCATATACTGTGCGATCAGCTATGTGAATACGAGAGCAGGAATACAGGGACGCAGCATATACTGTGCGATCAGCTATGTGAATACGAGAGCAGGAATACAGGGACGCAGCATATACTGTGCGATCAGCTATGTGAATACGAGAGCAGGAATACAGGGACGCAGCATATACTGTGCAATCTTCACTCTGCAAAATCCAGACATTTTCCCTTAAGAAAAACACTTTGTTTGGTGTAGTTCTGTGCCGCACTACATGGTGCAGTTAAAGCTTTCATAGAAAATAGAGATAACACTTTTTGGTGACATAAATAGCAAACTGAACAAGAACAATTAGCTAGTGATAGGTCAGAAAGGATTCCCCTTTGCGTGACAAGCTGGTGTGACAGCGCCATAAAGACGCCAGCGCAGCCATGAAGATTTCCCTTGTAAAGCCGCTGCAGGAAAATGCCGGCGGTTGTTCTCCAGAGCGCCGGGTGTTTCGCTCTCTTGTCAACTGAAGCGGCTTCATGAACGACCACTGATTTACCGCTTCACAGTCTCCAAACTTTGAAGCCGTAAAAAGCAGTGTAACACGGAGCATGCGCCCAGCAGAGAGGTTTCCACCGTGCACCGGGAGTATTTTATGCGGCACTTCTGCAGCACTTCTTGGGCAGTGTAGCATGGCGGCTGGTATGTATCACAGAAGTGGTGTAAACCTGGATTTTTGCTCTGGTACTTGTAGTGCCACAACTCTACACTGTGTGCAGAATTATTAGGCAAATGAGTATTTTGATCCCATGATGCTTTTATACATGTCGTCCTACTCCAAGCTGTATAGGCTGAGAGACAACTACCAATGAAGTAAATCCGGTGCTGTGCCTCTCTGTAATGAGGAGGGGTGCGGTGTAATGACATCAACACCCTATATAAGGGGGGCTTAATTATTAGGCAATTTCCTTTCCTTTGGCAAAATGGGTCAGAAGAGAGATGTGACGGGCTCTGAAAAGTCCATATTGTGAGATGTCTTGCAGAGGGATGCAGCAGTCTTGAAATTGCCAAACCTTTGAAGCATGATCACCAAACAATCAAGTGTTTCATGGCAAATAGCCAACAGGGTCGCAAGAAGCGTGCTGGGCCAAAAAGACGCAAAATAACTGCCCATGAATTGAGGAGAATCAAGCGTGAAGCGGCCAAGATGCCATTTGCCACTAGTTTGGCCATATTTCAGAGCTGTAACGTTACTGGAGTATCACAAAGCACAAGGTGTGCTATACTCAGGGACAGGCCAAGGTAAGGAAGGCCGAAAACCACCACCTCTGACCAAGAAGCATAAGATAAAACCTCAAGACTGGGCCAAGAAATATCTGAAGACTGATTCTTCACAGGTTTTATGGACTGATGAAATGAGAGTGACTCTTGATGGGCCGGATGGATGGGTCAGAGGCTGGATCAGTAAAGGGCAGAGAGCTCCACTCCGACTCAGACACCAGCAAGGTGGAGGTGGGCACTGGTATGGGCTGGGATCAGCAAAGATCAACTTGTGGGAGTTTTTCGGGTTGAGGATGGAGTGAAGCTCAACTCCCAGACCTACTGCCAGTTTCTGGAAGACAACTTCTTCAAGCAGTGGTACAGGAAGAAGTCGCTATCATTCAAGAAAAACATGATTTTCATGCAGGACAATGCTCCATCACATGCATCCAACTACTCCACAGCGTGGCTGGCCACTAAAGGTCTAAAAGATAAAAAATAATGACATGGCCCCCTTGTTCACCTGATCTGAACCCCATAGAGAACCTGTGGTCCCTCATAAAATGTGAGATCTACAGGGAGGGAAAACAGTCCACCTCTGGGAGCAGTGTCTTGAGGCTGTGGTGGCTGGAGGCTGCGGTGGCTGGAGGCTGCGGTGGCTGGGGGCTGTGGAGGCTGCTGCACGCAATGTTGATGGTAAACAGATCAAGCAATGACAGAATCTATGGATGGAGGCTGCTGAGTGTCATCAGAAAGAAAGGGGGCGATATTGGGCACTCATTTTTTGGGGTTTGTTTTTGCATGTCAGAAATGTTTATTTCTATATGTTGTGCAGTTATATTGGTTACCTGGTGACAATAAACAAGTGAGATGGGAATAAAATTTGGTTTATTAAGTTGTCTAATAATTCTGCACAGTAATAGTCACTGCACAAACAGATATCTCCTAAGAAGCCAAATCTAAAAAAAAACACTCCAACTTCCAAAAATATTAAGCTCTGATATTTATGAGTCTTTTGGGTTGATTGAGAACATAGTTGTTGATCAGTAATAAAAAAAAAAAAATCCCTTAAAATATAATTTGCCTACTAATTCTGCACATGGTGTAGCGGGCATATCAGGGTCAGGTTCTACGGATGGCTGGAGAGATCCACATAGCTCCGCCCATAGATGTGGATCCCCTGGTAAGATGGTGTTGGTCTGTTTGGCATGTGGTCAGTATATCAGAGGCAGCCTCTGACAGAGGAGCTATTCACTGACAGGCAGCAGTGTACATGGAGTCGGACAAACCTCCTGCAGTTATGGAGGGAGCTGGGCGCTATTTACTTTCCTTTATGCCGGTGGCTCCTGGTTTGTTTCCTTTGTGCTGGTTTATGAAGCTTGGAATAAGCTGGACTTTTATTGGAAGTGTTTCCTGAGTCTACCTCGCATTACAGCAAAGGTGAGTAACAACCCCCATTATACAGTGTGTGAACGGTGTGCAACCTCACAGCGGAATCTGATGGAAAAGACGTGGTGTGCGCAAACCCTTCCATTCCCAGGACAAGTCTGATCTGCGGCCCCCGCGCTCACGGTTACTAAACAACCTCCTCTGTCACCGGCATCTCCTGGCTCCGAGTAACAAATTCAATAAGTGTCTATGGGAAGACAGCGGCTGACCTGGCACATGGCACCAGCACCTGGCACCAGCACCTGGCACCAGCACCTGGCACCAGCACCTGGCACATGGCACCAGCACCTGGCACCAGCACCTGGCACATGGCACCAGCACCTGGCACCAGCACCTGGCACATGGCGGGTGGAGCCGACAGCTCTTCACATTTGTATTTTCTGACTCATCACAAAGACTTTTTTGTGGCGAGAGGTCTCATAAGTGAAAGCATGAAATGTGCATGAAAGTCATATGTTCTGGTAAGGGTGGATAGATGGGCGGATGGATGAGCGGATGGATAAATGGGTTATTGGATGAATGGGTGAGTGACCGGATGGAGGGATGGGTGAATGAGCAGATGGATGGGAGGATGGATGGATAGGTGAATGAGCAGATGGATGGGAGGAGGGATGGATAGGTGAATGAGCAGATGGATGGGAGGATGAATGGATAGGTGAATGAGCAGATGGATGGGAGGATGGATGGATAGGTGAATGAGCAGATGGATGGGAGGAGGGATGGATAGGTGAATGAGCAGATGGATGGGAGGATGGATGGATAGGTGAATGAGCAGATGGATGGGAGGATGAATGGATAGGTGAATGAGCAGATGGATGGGAGGATGGATGGATAGGTGAATGAGCAGATGGATGGGAGGAGGGATGGATGGGTGAATGAGCAGATGGATGGGAGGATGGATGGATAGGTGAATGAGCAGATGGATGGGAGGATGGATGGATGGGTGAATGAGCAGATGGATGGGAGGAGGGATGGATAGGTGAATGAGCAGATGGATGGGAGGATGGATGGATGGATAGGTGAATGAGCAGATGGATGGGAGGATGGATGGATGGGTGAATGAGCAGATGGATGGGAGGATGGATGGATAGGTGAATGAGCAGATGGATGGGAGGATGGATGGATAGGTGAATGAGCAGATGGATGGGAGGAGGGATGGATAGGTGAATGAGCAGATGGATGGGAGGATGGATGGATAGGTGAATGAGCAGATGGATGGGAGGAGGGATGGATGGGTGAATGAGCAGATGGATGGGAGGAGGGATGGATGGGTGAATGAGCAGATGGATGGGAGGATGGATGGATGGATGGGTGAATGAATGAACAGATGGATGGGAGGATGGATGGATAGGTGAATGAGCAGATGGATGGGAGGAGGGATGGATGGGTGAATGAGCAGATGGATGGGAGGATGGATGGATAGGTGAATGAGCAGATGGATGGGAGGAGGGATGGATAGGTGAATGAGCAGATGGATGGGAGGAGGGATGGATAGGTGAATGAGCAGATGGATGGGAGGATGGATGGATAGGTGAATGAGCAGATGGATGGGAGGAGGGATGGATAGGTGAATGAGCAGATGGATGGGAGGAGGGATGGATAGGTGAATGAGCAGATGGATGGGAGGAGGGATGGATAGGTGAATGAGCAGATGGATGGGAGGATGGATGGATAGGTGAATGAGCAGATGGATGGGAGGAGGGATGGATGGGTGAATGAGCAGATGGATGGGAGGAGGGATGGATGGGTGAATGAGCAGATGGATGGGAGGATGGATGGATGGATGGGTGAATGAATGAACAGATGGATGGGAGGATGGATGGATAGGTGAATGAGCAGATGGATGGGAGGAGGGATGGATGGATGGCTGAATGAGCAGATGGATGGGAGGAGGGATGGATGGGTGAGACAGCGGATGGATGGGAGGATGGATGGGTGAATGAGCAGATGGATGGGAGGATGGATGGGTGAATGAGCAGATGGATGGGAGGATGGATGGATGGATGGGTGAGACAGCGGATGGATGGGTGAGACAGCGGATGGATGGGAGGATGGATGGATGGGAGGATGGATGGATGGGTGAATGAGCAGATGGATGGGAGGATGGATGGGTGAATGAGCAGATGGATGGGAGGAGGGATGGATGGGTGAAAGAATGAGCAGATGGATGGGAGGAGGGATGGATGGGTGAATGAGCAGATGGATGGGAGGATGGATGGATGGATGGGTGAATGAATGAGCAGATGGATGGGAGGATGGATGGATAGGTGAATGAGCAGATGGATGGGAGGAGGGATGGATGGATGGGTGAATGAGCAGATGGATGGGAGGAGGGATGGATGGGTGAGACAGCGGATGGATGGGAGGATGGACGGATGGGTGAGTGAGCGGATGGATTGGAGGATGGATCGCTGGGGCCTGAAGTGACCCGGAACGTGTCTGCTGGAGAATGTGACCGGAGCAGATGGTGAAGATCCTCTTAAGCAGCCACCGCGCTGAGGCCTAATTGATGTTGTCATCTGCAGGCAGCGACGTCAGGAAACAACTTGTGTCCGTTCGTCGGATGCCCCTCATTTCATGTATTTCTTGCAGGTCCCGGCCTTCACCATGTTGGAGGATCGGACTCTAAACC
Source organism: Anomaloglossus baeobatrachus (assembly GCF_048569485.1). Classification (NCBI taxonomy): domain Eukaryota; kingdom Metazoa; phylum Chordata; class Amphibia; order Anura; family Aromobatidae; genus Anomaloglossus; species Anomaloglossus baeobatrachus. The sequence continues at coordinate 2,164,770 of NC_134360.1, read as the reverse complement.
TATTGATGAAATATGTTCATAGAGTGAAGGCCGGATAAATGTGCGGCCTCCACTCTGTTATATGGAACCTTTTGGAGACACGTCATTCATTCTCTCGTGTTCATTCACATAGGGGACTTTCTCCCACCATTCTCGGGATCTCCCAGCAGCTACACCTCATCACCATATACATTTATGGTACATCACTGTGTTGTACCTAGCGCAGGACGTGCGGTGTCTGTGTTTGAGCCTGGGACTCTTTTTGGTTGTTCTTGCACACACTGGGTCAGAACAATATTTTGAACCATATTTGAGCTATTCCTCTAAGTGTTCAGATGGTACTTACTTATTGAATAGGTTCAGCCCGATCCTGTAGTGTCTCTTCCGGATCACGTCGTTACTGAATGCCGGCGAGTCCCAGCTGTTCCGAGTCTCCTTGTGGTACGTCTGTTTGCTCAGCGTCTGCTCGCGGATACTGTCTCGTGAAGACTCGGAGCTGCAGTTTATGGTGTCATTGGAATTAGACGTGCTATTTATGCTGTCATTATCGCCATCTGAATAATCAGACTCAGATTTACTCTGTCGGTTCACCGTGCCGTTGATTATCAGCTGTGCATCGATAGGCCTTGGCCGGTGGCGACTTTGCTCGTCTTCCCTAGAGATTATTTTGGTTGGAATATGGGGGATATGCTTGGGGCTTCCTTGCTGACTGTGAATCCCTCGTTCATACACGTTCTGCCTCTTTATAGATCCTCTTTCAGAGCGATCACTAAGGTCTACTGAACTGTCACTAGGTGGCTCAATGGTGAGCAATGGGAGGTGGTCTATCCTTGAGCGGTGATCCTGACACTCCAGGGACGGGGTGCTCCGACAGCTGGTGTCTGTATCCAGCTTATCGTCCTTATGGGTCATGGACCAGTACTCTTGAGAAGAGTTCATTGATCGGAGTCTCAGGTCAGATTCTGTGCTGGACGGACGGTCCACGGAGTGAGAAAGCGGCAGAGGAGGGGAGAGCTCTTCCTCATCAATATACAGGGTCACGTCACTATAAGATGCGGTCATTTCATCCAGTTTCCGGTGATCGAGGTTATGTGCTGGCTTCATCTGACTACTTCTTTCTGATTCCCGACTTCTAGCTTGTTCTGATGCCTGGACGTCATCTGCATGTAAACTACGGCAATTTAAAGCATCATCGATGGATTCTGCGAGGGACTTGACTTGTCTGGAAAAAGCGTCTTCTAGTTCTGTGATCGCATCGGCAAAATCACTGGAGGCAGCGGGAGATTTTAGTGAGGTCTGCTCAGCGAGATCCCCACAATCAGACTGCAACATACGGTGCCCAAGTTTTGTGCCATCGTTCGACAGAGACACCTGCTTCCCTTCAAAATAGGAACTATGGACTTTCTCTGGTCCTTCAAAGGAGAACTGCATTCTCATGTTGGACAGCACGATCCGTCTCGACATGCGGTTTTCTGACATGGAGCTTCGAAGCCTCTCGAAATTCTTGTTCATCTGATATTGCCGGAAGGCGGTTTGGATGGTGCGTGCAGCATGTCTGGTTATGAGACGGCCTCCATATTTGCGCTCCAGCATCTCCACCTAAAGAAAGAAACAAAACCATTATTAGGATTCTGTATCCGACACAGCTATATACAACAATATCCATCGATGAAGATATAAATTAACCCCTTATTGTTTAAACCAATCATGTTGGTAATTTACTGCTTATTAAAATTTGTGTCCGTTCTTGAGATGTTACTAACACTTCTCATTATAGCTCGTTGCCTTGGAGACCGACCACCACTGCGGTCTAGCTTATAAGCACTGCGCTGGAGCTGACTGCATTTAGGAAGTAACATGAAGTTCCAGGGATCATGGCCTGCACAACAGTGTTTACATTCTCAATAGAAAAGAGCTTGTAAGCACTGTACATACATTAGGTCCAGAAATATTTGGACAGTAACACAAACCTGTTCACCAAAACATTTCAATATAGTTATTTAATCAATAGGTGTTTTTAAGTGCATATTTTCAGCTTTAGTGTGAGGGTTCACATCCTAATTGGAGGAAGGTTTAGAAATTACGTCTATTATGTCACTGCCTTTTTATAAAGGGACCAAAAGTAATTGGCCAATTATCGCAAAAGCTCTTTAATGGCCACTGTGGGGTTTTCCCTCATTAATCGATCAATTAAGCAGGTAAAAGGTCTGGAGCTGATTCCAGGTGCGGCCGTTGTATTTGGAAGCTGTTGCTGTAAACACACAACATGTGGTCAGAGGCGCTCTCAATGAAGGAGAAACAGAACATCACTGGGCTGAAAAAAAACATAAGAAATCCATCAGCGAGAGCAGAAATGTTTGGAGCGGCCAAATCAACAATTTGGTATATTCTGGAAAAAAAAAATGAACACACTGGAGAGCTGGGAACTCGAAGAGGCCTGGATGATAACACTGGTGGATGATCACAGAATCCTTTCCTTAGTGAAGGAAAACCCCTTCACAGCACCCACCCAAGTGAAGACCACCCTCCGGGAAGTCGGTGTTTCAGTATCAAAGTCCACCATAAATAGAAGACTTCATGACAGCAAATTCAGTCGGTCACCACAAGGAGCAAATACAGAGGGGTCTGTTATGATCCGGTAACCGTGGAAGATTACAAAAAATCCCATTAGTAGAAAAACACCACCAAGAAAAACAAGAGTAGTTGGAACCTGAGATGACCGCATTCCCCTAACTATCAGACCACACTAGAAGTAGTCATGGAGCGTTTCTAAAAACCTAGACGCCACGTCACAGCCGGAGAAACTAGCTACAACTCACAGATAGAAATGAGGAAATTTACCTTGCCTCAGAAAAGTCCCCAAAGGAATAGCCAGCCCCTGACATATAGAGATTACGGTGATGTAGGAAAACACGATACACAGATGGGAAAAATAGATGTAGCAAAGGCGAGGCCCGACTACCTAGATACAAAGGAAAGAAAATGAAACCGATTGTGGTCAGTACAAAAACCCTGCAGACAAATACCAATCTCCTGATAGTAAAAATGGCCCTGGAGGTCAAACGACCTCACCCCCTCTATATCAGGTACTATTGTTGTAAATAATGGGAGAAACAAAATACCAAAAAGAACACAAAAATACAAAAGTGCAAGTAATCAAGTTTGACAGGGAGAATCTCCCTTTTCTTGCAGAAGAGCTAGCAAAGGGGGAACCCCCATGCTCACCAAGCTAAAAAAGCAAATCTTCACCTGCAAGAAAACAGATACCAAACAAAAAGAAAAACAAAACACCCTAAGGTGTAAACCAGGAAGCAAAGCAAAAGCTTGCAAACTTTTCTGCAGAGGTCTTGCACAGGACAACAGGGAAGACAGAACTCTAAGCCAGGTTCAGAGACTGAGGAAAATTCAACTATCACTGGCGCCAGCAAGGCAAAAAGAGCTCTCCTATACACACCAGGCTTGCCTGCAATAGGACTTCCTAAATTCCCAATTAACGCCGACGCCTGTATGAGTCACAGACTCAGCTTCACTACCATTCCTGGCCACCAGGGGGAGCTCCAAAACAGCACCCACACAGACTACATTCAAAACAGGGGTCACCACAAGGAGCAAATACAGAGGGGTCACCACAAGGAGCAAATACAGAGGAGTCACCACAAGGAGCAAATACAGAGGGGTCACCACAAGGAGCAAATACAGAGGGGTCACCACAAGGAGCAAATACAGAGGGGTCACCACAAGGAGCAAATACAGACTGGTCACCACAAGGAGCAAATACAGAGGAGTCTGTTATGGTCAGGAGACCGCAAAAGATCTTGCAAAAATCCCATAAAAAGGTTGATGATAATACACAAGAGTAGTTGGAATGTAGCTGGCTGCAATCCAATGACTGCATAAACACAACTAGAAGTAGTGGTGGGGTGTTCCTAAAAAACCTAGATGCCTCATCACCGCAGGAGAAATAACTAACCTCAAAGATGGAATGAGGAATCCTGACTTGCCTCAGCGCAGCCCCAAAGGAAAGTCAAAGCCCCCAACATATAGCGACGGTGATGTAAGAAAAAAAACAACACACAGATGGTAGATATAGAAATAAGCAGAGTGAGGCCCTGCTAGCTAGATACAAAAGTATAGGATAGATTACTGGTTGCAGCCAGTTAAAACCCTGAATAATACGAACACCTGATAATCAAAAATTCCCTTAAAAAGATCACATGATCTTTTCTCCAACTATATCAGGAACTCTTGTGCAAATACATTTAAATAGAAAATGCAAATATAAAAGAAAAGATCATAATTACAAAAAACACAGGAGATACAAATATACAAAACTACTGATCAAATAGGGAGTAACAACTCCCTTTCTTGCTGGGAATAATTTACCCTCCAAAAATAGTGCAGGAAGAGCATTTATTTACCAGCAAGAAACAAAAGGGAATATTCTCAAACACTGATTTAGAAAAAGACAGATTAAGCAGAAACGCCCGTCAGTGTAAATTCAGCCTTTAACCAAGCCCAGACTAAAAAAACAAAATACTTATCAGACATAGCTGCAGACTCAGGATGACATGAAAACAAAACGATACAAAGGAACGAAAAACCGCTGTACAAATCATTCCTGGAGGATCCAAAAAGGCTCAAAGAAGGCAAAACAAAATCCTAAAAGGGAAAGGCAAAAGCCTAAACAAATTCAGGACATCTTCACATGAAGCAGAAACAATGATCATCGGCAAAGGTTAGACAGAGACTGCCTTGCTATATACCCGCAGGCTGGACTCCATAGGCTTCCTGAAACAGCAATCATCTACAACACCTGGCCGAGTGACAGATGCAGAATCAGACTCACTACCAGCACTAGCCACCAGAGGGAATCCAGAAACACTCCCAGCACCATCTCTGATGATATTCACAACAGGAGTCACCACAAGGTGTAAATACAGAGGGGTCACTACAAGGGGCAAATACAGAAGGGTCACCACAAAGAGCAAACTATTAATTAGCCTTAAAAATAGAAAGGCCAGATTAGAATTGGTCATAAAGCATCTAAAGAAGCTGCCCAATTTTGGGTAAGCAGCAGAGGACGGATGAGACTAAGATCAACCTGGACTAGAATTATGGGAAGCAAAACGTCAGGAGAAGGCTTGGAGCAGCTCCTGATCCAGAGCACAACACGTCCTCTGTAACACAAGGCGGAGGCGGTGTGCTGACCGAGTATGCAGGGCTAACAATGGCCCTGGGGCACTAGTGGTTATTGATGATGTGACTGAAGACAGAAGCAGTTGGATGAATTCTGAAGTCACAGAGATTTAATTTCTGCTCAGATTTAACCAAATGCAGAAAGGTTGTTTGTCCATCTTTATGTAAAGCGCCGTCCAACGACCCAAAATCTACTGCAAAATTCAGCAATGGCCGAGTCCTCACCAGATCTCAGCCCCATGGAGCATGTAATTCACATACTTAACACAAAACATACAGGAGAAAGACCCACAAACAAGTGAAAACTGAAATCACCGCAGTAAAGGACGACAAAACATCACAAAGGAGGAAAGCCAGCGTTTGGTTGTGTCCATGGCTTCCAGACTTCAGTCATTGCTGCAAAGGATTCTCTAAAAAGTATTAAAAATGAACATTTTATTTAGGGGAAAGTTACTTTGTCCGGTTACTTCTGAGCCCTGACATGTGGAGGACTTGTAAAAAAATGGCTGCAATTCCTAAACGTTTCACAGATTTTTGTTCATCCCCTTTCAATAAACCTGAAAGTCTCCAATTATATCTCAGTTGTCTTATTTTAAACCAAAAATAGCGGCTTCAGAGCTGAAATCACGAAGAGTCAGTCACTGTCCAAGCATTTCTGGACCTAACTGTATTCTGCAGTATGGCTGCGGTGGTCGGTCTCCAAGGTAACAAGCTGTAAACAAAAGAAAATTGTTAATATCACAAGAATGGTAGAAAATATTAATTACCAGTAAATTGCAAAATTGCTTTGATTTACAAGAACTCTCGGACAGCGTGGATCGATAACGGCGGGAAGAAACCTTTAGGCCAATGTGCCCGTCACTTCTACTGTATGTGCATGTAAAGCGCTGTGAGGCTATATGAGGGAATAAATAGTATGTTATAATAAACTTTGTTAACTCCTTAATGACCAGACTCTGGTTCTTAAAGGGATTATCTACTTTTTATCTTAAGTTAGCACAAGCAATCCAGCATGATGTAATAAAAAAAGACAATCTTCCCCTTGGACTTCTCTCCAGCCTGCGCTCGCGGCGGCCTCCTCCGGAAGTGATGCCCTCACACCCTCCAGACACCTGACTGCTCTGATTGGCTGCAGGGTCAGTAAACTGGCGGCCGTGACATCATTACTTTTGGGGTAAAATGTCAGGGCTGCCGCTATGTGGTGAAGGGGCTTCCAGGGACTGTACGGATTCTTTATTATATATTTATTATATATTATAATCATGAAAATCCCCTATAAAGACCACGTACATTTTTCTGTACCCTGGCTATATGTTGTAGGTGAGGGATATGGCATATTTTCAGCTTCCGTGCAGATATACGTGATGGTTATTTAAGTTAATTTCTTTTTTAGCGTGAATAGAAGTAAAGCAATTTTCTGCAGTTTTTACAGCGGTCACGTTTCATATTGTGATGAGTGTCACATTCATTCCTCCGGTAATTACTTTAATGTGGAAATCGAATCAGTTCTCTTCTTTTTTCGGTAAGGTATGTGCAGGAAAATGTCTTTTTTTTTACATATTTTTGAACCCCATTAGATATTACTATTACACGTGTAAATTTTACCTTCAGAAACTGTAATTACTTCCCAGCCGGTTACAGCAATGCACCAATAAACGTACGGGCACGATAACGCTCCCTGGCATAAAATATGGGGGTGACACAGGCGGAGAAAATCCGGAGAACAGACATGGAAGAAGGGAGCTCCCTGTATGAAGGTCGTGTAATCGTGACGGGACAAGGGCTCTGTGGAGCAGCAGCTTCAGCATTACAGCCTATAAATGTGGATGTGCTGGGAGAAAGGGCCGTAACCTGGTGGAGCAGAGGAGGATAAAAGCTCTACTGGATCCTTTCTAGTCTTCAATATTACTTCAAATAGCATTTTTAAGTTAATATATGTTTCATACATATTTTGTGTAAACTAATACATTATGAGCTATGACATAGGCTACAGTGTGAACACACAGCATAAATAAATGGCGCTTACAATAAGGTCCCTTCCCGGCAGCTGTGAAAAGTGATTTGGCGGTCTTTAATAGGTTAATAGCTCAGTGATTGGCTGCAGCAGTGATATTGTCTGTGGTTGTGATGTAACCGCTGCAACCAAAACACACAAACCGAAACAGCGGTGGAGCTGGTGCTGGACTTGGCGAGATTGAGGGCGTCCTGTGTTTGTTCTTTCACATGTTTGCAATGGTTAAAGCGCATTGAGATGACATGACCATGTTCTGTGGATGTAACAGTAGCGCAGCTACCGGGGGTGGGAGCGCGGTCGCCGGAGCTCCTGACACCCTTAATTATATCTCTGTGCGGAGAACACCACTGCAGTGAAGGTCTGTGGTAGACCAGCGAGACACCCCCTCCCGGCACCACCACTCTCCGTTTTGTAGACCACAGGTCACTTTGAGCCTGGGGCACCGGCGCATGCACGGGGTGTCGGGACGCCTGCATCTGGTGCATATGACGGCACTTTGCCAAACTCGTCAGGAACTTGGATTACACGAGTATGCGATTTTCTTTTTTAATTTAAATTAAAACATGCGACTGTGAGGGCATCATAAAGTATAGGCATAAAGAACAGTGTGAAGGCTATGCTATACTGTGCAGGCCCATACAGCGTGTGTACTACTGTAGCTGTGGACCCATCATACTGTGTATAGGGAGCTGTGGACCCATTATACTGTGTATAGGGAGCTGTAGGGGCATCATACTGTGTATAGGGGAGCTGTGGGCCCATCATACTGTGTATAGGGGAGCTGTGGACCCATTATACTGTGTATAGGGAGCTGTAGGGGCATCATACTGTGTATAGGGAGCTGTGGGCCCATCATACTGTGTATAGGGAGCTGTAGACCAATCATACTGTGTATAGGGAGCTGTGGGGGCATCATACTGTGTATAGGGGAGCTGTGGGCCCATCATACTGTGTATAGGGGAGCTGTGGTCCCATCATACTGTGTATAGAGGAGCTGTGGGCCCATCATACTGTGTATAGGGAGCTGTGGACCCATCATACTGTGTATAGGGGAGCTGTGGACCCATCATACTGTGTATAGGGAGCTGTGGACCCATCATACTGTGTATAGGGGAGCTGTGGGCCCATTATACTGTGTATAGGGGAGCTGTGGACCCATCATACTGTGTATAGGGGAGCTGTGGGGCCATCCTACTGTGTATAGGGGAGCAGTGGGCCCATCATACTGTGTATAGGGAGCTGTGGGCCCATCATACTGTGTATAGAGGAGCTGTGGACCCATCATACTGTGTATAGGGGAGCTGTGGACCCATCATACTGTGTATAGAGGAGCTGTGGACCCATCATACTGTGTATAGGGAGCTGTGGACCCATCATACTGTGTATAGGGGAGCTGTGGGCCCATTATACTGTGTATAGGGGAGCTGTGGACCCATCATACTGTGTATAGGGGAGCTGTGGGGCCATCCTACTGTGTATAGGGGAGCAGTGGGCCCATCATACTGTGTATAGGGAGCTGTGGGCCCATCATACTGTGTATAGGGGAGCTGTGGGCCCATCATACTGTGTATAGGGGAGGTGTGGGCCCATTATACTGTGTATAGGGAGCTGTGGGCCCATCATACTGTGTATAGGGAGCTGTGGACCCATCATACTGTGTATAGGGGAGCTGTGGGCCCATCATACTATGTATAGGGGAGGTGTGGGCCCATTATACTGTGTATAGGGAGCTGTGGGCCCATCATACTGTGTATAGGGGAGCTGTGGGCCCATCATACTGTGTATAGGGGAGCTGTGGGCCCATCATACTGTGTATAGGGGAGCTGTGGGCCCATCATACTGTGTATAGGGGAGCAGTGGGCCCATCATACTGTGTATAGGGAGCTGTGGACCCATCATACTGTGTATAGGGGAGCTGTGGGGGCATCATACTGTGTATAGGGGAGCTGTGGGCCCATTATACTGTGTATAGGGGAGCTGTGAGCCCATCATACTGTGTATAGGGGAGCTGTGGGCCCATCATACTGTGTATAGGGGAGCTGTGGGCCAATTATACTGTGTATAGGGGAGCTGTGGGCCCATTATACTGTGTATAGGGAGCTGTGGACCCATTATACTGTGTATAGGGAGCTGTGGGGGCATCATACTGTGTATAGGGGAGCTGTGGGCCCATTATACTGTGTATAGGGGAGCTGTGGGCCCATTATACTGTGTATAGGGGAGCTGTGGGCCCATCATACTGTGTATAGGGGAGCTGTGGGCCCATTATACTGTGTATAGGGGAGCTGTGGGCCCATTATACTGTGTATAGGGAGCTGTGGCCCATTATACTGTGTATAGGGAGCTGTGGACCCATCATACTGTGTATAGAGAGCTGTGGACCCATTATACTGTGTATAGGGAGCTGTGGGGGCATCATACTGTGTATAGGGAGCTGTGGACCCATCATACTGTGTATAGGGGAGCTGTGGGCCCATCATACTGTGTATAGGGGAGCTGTGGGCCCATCATACTGTGTATAGGGAGCTGTGGCCCATTATACTGTGTATAGGGAGCTGTGGGCCCATTATACTGTGTATAGGGGAGCTGTGGGCCCATCATACTGTGTATAGAGGAGCTGTGGACCCATCATACTGTGTATAGGGGAGCTGTGGGCCCATCATACTGTGTATAGGGGAGCTGTGGGCCCATTATACTGTGTATAGGGGAGCTGTGGGCCCATTATACTGTGTATAGGGGAGCTGTGGGCCCATCATACTGTGTATAGGGAGCTGTGGACCCATCATACTGTGTATAGGGGAGGTGTGGGCCCATTATACTGTGTATAGGGAGCTGTGGGCCCATTATACTGTGTATAGGGAGCTGTGGACCCATCATACTGTGTATAGAGAGCTGTGGACCCATCATACTGTGTATAGGGAGCTGTGGACCCATCATACTGTGTATAGGGAGCTGTGGACCCATCATACTGTGTATAGGGGAGCTGTGGACCCATCATACTGTGTATAGGGAGCTGTGGACCCATCATACTGTGTATAGGGAGCTGTGGACCCATCATACTGTGTATAGGGAGCTGTGGACCCATCATACTGTGTATAGGGAGCTGTGGACCCATCATACTGTGTATAGGGGAGCTGTGGACCCATCATACTGTGTATAGGGAGCTGTGGACCCATCATACTGTGTATAGGGGAGCTGTGGACCCATTATACTGTGTATAGGGGAGCTGTGGGCCCATTATACTGTGTATAGGGAGCTGTGGGCCCATCATACTGTGTATAGGGAGCTGTGGGCCCATCATACTGTGTATAGGGAGCTGTGGACCCATTATACTGTGTATAGGGAGCTGTGGGCCCATCATACTGTGTATAGGGAGCTGTGGGCCCATTATACCGTGTATAGGGGAGCTGTGGACCCATCATACTGTGTATAGGGAGCTGTGGACCCATCATACTATGTATAGGGAGCTGTGGACTCATTATACTGTGTATAGGGGAGCTGTGGACCCATCATACTGTGTATAGGGGAGCTGTGGACCCATTATACTGTGTATAGAGGAGCTGTGCACCCATCATACAGTGTATAGGGGAGCTGTGGGCCCATCATACTGTGTATAGGGGAGCTGTGGGCCCATCATACTGTGTATAGGGAGCTGTGGACCCATCATACTGTGTATAGGGAGCTGTGGACCCATCATACTGTGTATAGGGGAGCTGTGGACCCATGATACTGTGTATAGGGAGCTGTGGGCCCATCATACTGTGTATAGGGGAGCTGTGGACCCATCATACTGTGTATAGGGGAGCTGTGGGCCCATTATACTGTGTATAGGGAGCTGTGAGCCCATCATACTGTGTATAGGGGAGCTGTGGGCCCATCATACTGTGTATAGGGGAGCTGTGGGCCCATTATACTGTGTATAGGGAGCTGTGGGCCCATCATACTGTGTATAGGGGAGCTGTGGGCCCATTATACCGTGTATAGGGGAGCTGTGGACCCATCATACTATGTATAGGGAGCTGTGGACCCATTATACTGTGTACTACTGTAGCTGTGGACCCATCATACTGTGTATAGGGAGCTGTGGACCCATCATACTGTGTATAGGGAGCTGTGGACCCATCATACTGTGTATAGGGAGCTGTGGACCCATCATACTGTGTATAGGGGAGCTGTGGGCCCACCATACTGTGTACAGGGGAGCAGTGGGCCCATCATACTGTGTATAGGGGAGCTGTGGGCCCATCATACTGTGTATAGGGGAGCAGTGGGCCCATTATACCGTGTATAGGGGAGCTGTGGACCCATCATACTGTGTATAGGGAGCTGTGGACCCATCATACTATGTATAGGGAGCTGTGGACCCATTATACTGTGTACTACTGTAGCTGTGGACCCATCATACTGTGTATAGGGAGCTGTGGGCCCATCATACTGTGTATAGGGAGCTGTGGACCCATCATACTGTGTATAGGGAGCTGTGGACCCATCATACTGTGTATAGGGGAGCTGTGGACCCATGATACTGTGTATAGGGAGCTGTGGGCCCATCATACTGTGTATAGGGGAGCTGTGGACCCATTATACTGTGTATAGGGGAGCTGTGGGCCCATTATACTGTGTATAGGGGAGCTATGGGCCCATCATACTGTGTATAGGGAGCTGTGGACCCATCATACTGTGTATAGGGGAGGTGTGGGCCCATTATACTGTGTATAGGGAGCTGTGGGCCCATTATACTGTGTATAGGGAGCTGTGGACCCATCATACTGTGTATAGAGAGCTGTGGACCCATCATACTGTGTATAGGGAGCTGTGGACCCATCATACTGTGTATAGGGAGCTGTGGACCCATCATACTGTGTATAGGGGAGCTGTGGACCCATCATACTGTGTATAGGGAGCTGTGGACCCATCATACTGTGTATAGGGAGCTGTGGACCCATCATACTGTGTATAGGGAGCTGTGGACCCATCATACTGTGTATAGGGAGCTGTGGACCCATCATACTGTGTATAGGGGAGCTGTGGACCCATCATACTGTGTATAGGGAGCTGTGGACCCATCATACTGTGTATAGTGGAGCTGTGGACCCATTATACTGTGTATAGGGGAGCTGTGGGCCCATTATACTGTGTATAGGGAGCTGTGGGCCCATCATACTGTGTATAGGGAGCTGTGGGCCCATCATACTGTGTATAGGGAGCTGTGGACCCATTATACTGTGTATAGGGAGCTGTGGGCCCATCATACTGTGTATAGGGAGCTGTGGGCCCATTATACCGTGTATAGGGGAGCTGTGGACCCATCATACTGTGTATAGGGAGCTGTGGACCCATCATACTATGTATAGGGAGCTGTGGACCCATTATACTGTGTATAGGGGAGCTGTGGACCCATCATACTGTGTATAGGGGAGCTGTGGACCCATTATACTGTGTATAGAGGAGCTGTGCACCCATCATACAGTGTATAGGGGAGCTGTGGGCCCATCATACTGTGTATAGGGGAGCTGTGGGCCCACCATACTGTGTATAGGGGAGCTGTGGGCCCACCATACTGTGTACAGGGGAGCAGTGGGCCCATCATACTGTGTATAGGGGAGCTGTGGGCCCATCATACTGTGTATAGGGGAGCAGTGGGCCCATTATACCGTGTATAGGGGAGCTGTGGACCCATCATACTGTGTATAGGGAGCTGTGGACCCATCATACTATGTATAGGGAGCTGTGGACCCATTATACTGTGTACTACTGTAGCTGTGGACCCATCATACTGTGTATAGGGAGCTGTGGACCCATCATACTGTGTATAGGGGAGCTGTGGACCCATTATACTGTGTATAGGGAGCTGTGGACCCATCATACTGTGTATAGGGAGCTGTGGACCCATCATACTGTGTATAGGGGAGCTGTGGACCCATCATACTGTGTATAGGGAGCTGTGGACCCATCATACTGTGTATAGGGAGCTGTGGACCCATCATACTGTGTATAGGGAGCTGTGGACCCATCATACTGTGTATAGGGGAGCTGTGGACCCATCATGCTGTGTATAGGGAGCTGTGGACCCATCATACTGTGAATAGGGGAGCTGTGGACCCATTATACTGTGTATAGGGGAGCTGTGGACCCACCATACTGTGTATAGGGGAGCTGTGGGCTCATCATACTGTGTATAGGGGAGCTGTGGACCCATTATACTGTGTATAGGGGAGCTGTGGACCCATCATACTGTGTATAGGGAGCTGTGGGCCCATCATACTGTGTATAGGGAGCTGTGGGCCCATCATACTGTGTATAGGGAGCTGTGGACCCATTATACTGTGTATAGGGAGCTGTGGGCCCATCATACTGTGTATAGGGAGCTGTGGGCCCATTATACCGTGTATAGGGGAGCTGTGGACCCATCATACTGTGTATAGGGGAGCTGTGGGCCCATCATACTGTGTATAGGGGAGCTGTGGACCCATCATACTATGTATAGGGGAGCTGTGGACCCATCATACTGTGTATAGGGGAGCTGTGGACCCATCATACTGTGTATAGGGGAGCTGTGGGCCCATCATACTGTGTATAGGGGAGCTGTGGACCCATTATACTGTGTATAGGGAGCTGTGGACCCATAATACTGTGTATAGGGAGCTGTGGACCCATCATACTGTGTATAGGGAGCTGTGGGCCCATTATACTGTGTATAGGGAGCTGTGGGCTCATCATACTGTGTATAGGGGAGCTGTGGGCCCATCATACTGTGTATAGGGGAGCTGTGGACCCATTATACTGTGTATAGAGGAGCTGTGGGCCCATTATACTGTGTATAGGGGAGCTGTGGGCCCATTATACTGTGTATAGGGGAGCAGTGGGCCCATTATACTGTGTATAGGGGAGCTGTGGGCCCATCATACTGTGTATAGGGGAGCAGTGGACCCATCATACAGTGTATAGGGAGCTGTGGGCTCATTATACTGTGTATAGGGAGCTGTGGGCCCATCATACTGTGTATAGGGGAGCAGTGGACCCATCATACAGTGTATAGGGAGCTGTGGGCTCATTATACTGTGTATAGGGAGCTGTGGGCCCATCATACTGTGTATAGGGGAGCAGTGGACCCATCATACAGTGTATAGGGAGCTGTGGGCTCATTATACTGTGTATAGGGGAGCTGTGGGCCCATCATACTGTGTATAGGGGAGCAGTGGACCCATCATACAGTGTATAGGGAGCTGTGGGCTCATTATACTGTGTATAGGGAGCTGTGGGCCCATTATACTGTGTATAGGGGAGCTGTGGACCCATCATACTGTGTATAGGGGAGCCGTGGGCCCATCATACTGTGTATAGGGGAGCTGTGGACCCATTATACTGTGTATAGGGGAGCAGTGGACCCATCATACTGTGTATAGGGAGCTGTGGGCTCATTATACAGTGTATAGGGGAGCTGTGGGCTCATTATACAGTGTATAGGGAGCTGTGGGCCCATCATACTGTGTATAGGGGAGCAGTGGACCCATCATACTGTGTATAGGGGAGCAGTGGACCCATTATACTGTGTATAGGGGAGCTGTGGGCTCATTATACTGTGTATAGGGGAGCTGTGGGCTCATTATACAGTGTATAGGGGAGCTGTGGGCTCATTATACTGTGTATAGGGGAGCTGTGGGCCCATTATACTGTGTATAGGGGAGCTGTGGGCCCATTATACTGTGTATAGGGGAGCTGTGGGCTCATTATACAGTGTATAGGGGAGGTGTGGGCTCATTATACAGTGTATAGGGGAGCTGTGGGCTCATTATACTGTGTATAGGGGAGCTGTGGGCCCATTATACTGTGTATAGGGGAGCTGTGGGCCCATTATACTGTGTATAGGGGAGCTGTGGGCTCATTATACTGTGTATAGGGGAGCTGTGGGCCCATCATACTGTGTATAGGGGAGCAGTGGACCCATCATACAGTGTATAGGGAGCTGTGGGCTCATTATACTGTGTATAGGGAGCTGTGGGCCCATTATACTGTGTATAGGGGAGCTGTGGACCCATCATACTGTGTATAGGGGAGCCGTGGGCCCATCATACTGTGTATAGGGGAGCTGTGGACCCATTATACTGTGTATAGGGGAGCAGTGGACCCATCATACTGTGTATAGGGAGCTGTGGGCTCATTATACAGTGTATAGGGGAGCTGTGGGCTCATTATACAGTGTATAGGGAGCTGTGGGCCCATCATACTGTGTATAGGGGAGCAGTGGACCCATCATACTGTGTATAGGGGAGCAGTGGACCCATCATACTGTGTATAGGGGAGCTGTGGGCTCATTATACTGTGTATAGGGGAGCTGTGGGCTCATTATACAGTGTATAGGGGAGCTGTGGGCTCATTATACTGTGTATAGGGGAGCTGTGGGCCCATTATACTGTGTATAGGGGAGCTGTGGGCCCATTATACTGTGTATAGGGGAGCTGTGGGCTCATTATACAGTGTATAGGGGAGCTGTGGGCTCATTATACTGTGTATAGGGAGCTGTGGACCCATTATACTGTGTATAGGGGAGCTGTGGACCCATCATACTATGTATAGGGGAGCTGTGGGCTCATTATACAGTGTATAGGGAGCTGTGGGGCCATTATACTGTGTATAGGGGAGCTGTGGGCCCATTATACTGTGTATAGGGGAGCAGTGGGCCCATTATACTGTGTATAGGGGAGCTGTGGACCCATCATACTGTGTATAGGGGAGCTGTGGGCCCATCATACTGTGTATAGGGGAGCTGTGGGCCCATCATACTGTGTATAGGGGAGCTGTGGTCCCATTATACTGTGTATAGGGGAGCTGTGGACCCATTATACTGTGTATAGGGGAGCTGTGGGCCCATTATACTGTGTATAGGGGAGCAGTGGGCCCATCATACTGTGTATAGGGGAGCTGTGGACCCATTATACTGTGTATAGGGGAGCTGTGGGCTCATCATACTGTGTATAGGGGAGCTGTGGACCCATTATACTGTGTATAGGGGAGCTGTGGGCCCATTATACTGTGTATAGGGGAGCTGTGGGCCCATTATACTGTGTATAGGGGAGCTGTGGGTCCATTATACTGTGTATAGGGGAGCTGTGGACCCATCATACTGTGTATAGGGGAGCTGTGGGCTCATTATACAGTGTATAGGGGAGCTGTGGACCCATCATACTGTGTATAGGGGAGCTGTGGGCTCATTAGACAGTGTATAGGGGAGCTGTGGGGCCATTATACTGTGTATAGGGGAGCTGTGGGCCCATTATACTGTGTATAGGGGAGCTGTGGGCCCATTATACTGTGTATAGGGGAGCTGTGGGGCCATTATACTGTGTATAGGGGAGCTGTGGGGCCATTATACTGTGTATAGGGGAGCTGTGGGCCCATTATACTGTGTATAGGGGAGCTGTGGGCCCATCATACTGTGTATAGGGAGCTGTGGGCCCATCATACTGTGTATAGGGGAGCAGTGGGCCCATCATACTGTGTATAGGGGAGCTGTGGACCCATTATACTGTGTATAGGGGAGCTGTGGACCCATCATACTGTGTATAGGGGAGCTGTGGGCTCATTATACAGTGTATAGGGGAGCTGTGGGCCCATTATACTGTGTATAGGGGAGCTGTGGGCCCATTATACTGTGTATAGGGGAGCTGTGGGCCCATTATACTGTGTATAGGGGAGCTGTGGGCCCATCATACTGTGTATAGGGGAGCTGTGGGCTCATCATACTGTGTATAGGGGAGCTGTGGGCCCATTATACTGTGTATAGGGGAGCTGTGGGCTCATCATACTGTGTATAGGGGAGCAGTGGGCCCATCATACTGTGTATAGGGGAGCTGTGGACCCATCATACTGTGTATAGGGCAGCTGTGGACCCATCATACTGTGTATAGGGGAGCTGTGGGCCCATCATACTGTGTATAGGGGAGCTGTGCGCCCATCATACTGTGTATAGGGGAACTGTGGGCCCATCATACTGTGTATAGGGGAGCTGTGGGCTCATCATACTGTGTATAGGAAGCTGTGGTCCCATTATACTGTGTATAGGGGAGCTGTGGGCTCATCATACTGTGTATAGGGGAGCAGTGGGCCCATCATACTGTGTATAGGGGAGCTGTGGACCCATCATACTGTGTATAGGGCAGCTGTGGACCCATAATACTGTGTATAGGGGAGCAGTGGGCCCATCATACTGTGTATAGGGGAGCTGTGGACACATCATACTGTGTATAGGGCAGCTGTGGGCCCATCATACTGTGTATAGGGGAGCTGTGGACCCATCATACTGTGTATAGGGATCTGTGGACCCATCATACTGTGTATAGGGGAGCTGTGGACCCATCATACTGTGTATAGGGGAGCTGTGGACCCACCATACTGAGTATAGAGGAGCTGTGGGCCCATCATACTGTGTATAGGGAGCTGTGGACCCATTATACTGTGTATAGGGAGCTGTGGACCCATCATACTGTGTATAGGGGAGCTGTGGGCCCATTACACTGTGTATAGGGGAGCAGTGGGCCCATCATACTGTGTATAGGGAGCTGTGGACCCATTATACTGTGTATAGGGGAGCTGTGGGCCCATCATACTGTGTATAGGGAGCTGTGGACCCATCATACTGTGTATAGGGGAGCTGTGGACCCATCATACTGTGTATAGGGGAGCTGTGGGCCCATCATACTGTGTATAGGGGAGCTGTGGACCCATCATAATGTGTATAGGGGAGCTGTGGACCCATTATACTGTGTATAGGGAGCTGTGGACCCATCATACTGTGTATAGGGGATCTGTGGGCCCATTATACTGTGTATAGGGGAGCTGTGGGCCCATCATACTGTGTATAGGGAGCTGTGGGCCCATCATACTGTGTATAGGGGAGCAGTGGACCCATCATACTGTGTATAGGGGAGCTGTGGGCCCATCATACTGTGTATAGGGGAGCAGTGGACCCATCATACTGTGTATAGGGAAGCTGTGGGCCCATTATACTGTGTATAGGGGAGCTGTGGGCCCATCATACTGTGTATAGGGGAGATGTGGGCCCATTATACTGTGTATAGGGGAGCTGTGGGCTCATCATACTGTGTATAGGGAAGCTGTGGGCCCATCATACTGTGTATAGGGGAGCTGTGGGGACATCATACTGTGTATAGGGGAGCTGTGGACCCATTATACTGTGTATAGGGGAGCTGTGGGCCCATCATACTGTGTATAGGGGAGCAGTGGGCCCATCATACGGTGTATAGGGGAGCTGTGGACCCATCATACTGTGTATAGGGGAGCTGTGGACCCATCATACTGTGTATAGAGAGCTGTGGACCCATTATACTGTGTATAGGGCAGCAGTGGGCCCATCATACTGTGTATAGGGGAGCTGTGGGCCCATCATACTGTGTATAGGGGAGCTGTGGGCCCATCATACTGTGTATAGGGCAGCAGTGGGCCCATCCTACTGTGTATAGGGGAGCTGTGGACCCATCATACTGTGTATAGGGGAGCTGTGGGGACATCAAACTGTGTATAGGGGAGTTGTGGGCCCATTATACTGTGTATAGGGGAGCAGTGGGCCCACCATACTGTGTATAGGGGAGCAGTGGACCCATCATACTGTGTATAGGGGAGCAGTGGACCCATCATACTGTGTATAGGGGAGCTGTGGGCCCATCATACTGTGTATAGGGGAGCTGTGGGCCCATCATACTGTGTAATGGGGAGCTGTGGGCCCATCATACTGTGTATAGGGGAGCAGTGGAGCCATCATACTGTGTATAGGGGAGCTGTGGGCCCATCATACTGTGTAATGGGGAGCTGTGGGCCCATCATACTGTGTATAGGGGAGCTGTGGGCCCATTATACTGTGTATAGGGGAGCAGTGGAGCCATCATACTGTGTATAGGGGAGCTGTGGGCCCATCATACTGTGTAATGGGGAGCTGTGGGCCCATCATACTGTGTATAGGGGAGCTGTGGGCCCATCATACTGTGTATAGGGGAGCTGTGGGCCCATCATACTGTGTATAGGGGAGCTGTGGACCCATCATACTGTGTATAGGGGAGCTGTGGGCCCATCATACTGTGTATAGGGGAGCTGTGGGCCCATCATACTGTGTATAGGGGAGCTGTGGGCCCACCATACTGTGTATAGGGGAGCTGTGGGCCCACCATACTGTGTACAGGGGAGCAGTGGGCCCATCATACTGTGTATAGGAGAGCTGTGGGCCCATCATACTGTGTATAGGGGAGCAGTGGGCCCATCATACTGTGTATAGAGGAGCTGTGGGCCTATCATACTGTGTATAGAGGAGCTGTGGACCCATCATACTGTGTATAGGGGAGCTGTGGGCCCACCATACTGTGTATAGAGGAGCTGTGGGCCCATCATACTGTGTATAGGGGAGCAGTGGACCCATCATACTGTGTATAGGGGAGCTGTGGGCCCATCATACTGTGTATAGGGGAGGTTTGGGCCCATTATACTGTGTATAGGGGAGCAGTGGGCCCATCATACGGTGTATAGGGAGCTGTGGACCCATCATATTGTGTATAGGGGAGCAGTGGGCCCATCATACGGTGTATAGGGAGCTGTGGGCTCATCATACTGTGTATAGGGGAGCAGTGGGCCCATCATACGGTGTATAGGGAGCAGTGGACCCATCATACTGTGTATAGGGGAGCTGTGGGCCCATCATACTGTGTATAGGGGAGGTGTGGGCCCATTATACTGTGTATAGGGGAGCAGTGGGCCCATCATACGGTGTATAGGGAGCTGTGGGCCCATCATACTGTGTATAGGGGAGCAGTGGGCCCATCATACGGTGTATAGGGAGCTGTGGGCCCATCATACTGTGTATAGAGGAGCTGTGGGCCCATCATACTGTGTATAGGGGAGCTGTGGGCCCATCATACTGTGTATAGGGGAGCAGTGGACCCATCATACTGTGTATAGGGGAGCTGTGGGCCCATCATACTGTGTATAGGGGAGCAGTGGACCCATCATACTGTGTATAGGGGAGCTGTGGGCCCATCATACTGTGTATAGGGGAGGTGTGGGCCCATTATAATGTATATAGCGGAGCAGTGGGCCCATCATACGGTGTATAGGGAGCTGTGGGCCCATCATACTGTGTATAGGGGAGCAGTGGGCCCATCATACGGTGTATAGGGAGCTGTGGGCCCATCATTCTGTGTATAGAGGAGCTGTGGGCCCATCATACTGTGTATAGGGGAGCTGTGGGCCCATCATACTGTGTATAGGGGAGCTGTGGGCCCATCATACTGTGTATAGGGGAGCAGTGGGCCCATCATACTGTGTATAGGGGAGCAGTGGACCCATCATACTGTGTATAGGGGAGCTGTGGGCCCATCATACTGTGTATAGGGGAGGTGTGGGCCCATTATACTGTGTATAGGGGAGCAGTGGACCCATCATACTGTGTATAGGGGAGCAGTGGACCCATCATACTGTGTATAGGGGAGCAGTGATCCCATCATACTGTGTATAGGGGAGCTGTGGACCCACCATACTGTGTATAGGGGAGCTGTGGACTCATCATACTGTGTATAGGGGAGGTGTGGGCCCATCATACTGTGTATAGGGGAGCTGTGGGCCCATCATACTGTGTATTGGGGAGGTGTACATTGCAGGACTAAGGGTATAATAATTAAATAAAAAAATAAATCTTTATTTTTATATAGCGCTAACATATTCCGCAGCGCTTTACGTACATCAGGAACACTGTCCCCATTGGGGCTCACAATCTAAATTCCCTATCTGTATGTCTTTTTAATGTGGGAGGAAACCCACGCAAAGACGGGGAGAACATACAAACCCCTTGCAGATGTTGTCCTTGGTGGGATTCGAACCCAGGACCCCAGCGCTGCAAGACTGCTGTGCTAACCACTGAGCCACCACATACTTAATTAATGTTAAGTGGACACTTGAGAACCATTATTGTTAGAAGGGCACTCGGGTATTGTGACCATCAAAGGTGCAGATGGGGCATTATTACATTCTAGGAGCAAAGTCTGGACTCTTTTCTATTACATTAGCTGTAGCCCCCACCTATAACCTATGATATAACCTATGATATGTTCTGTAGGACGGTATATTCCACTATATGGTGTTTGTATAGAGATTTATGTCCAGTAACAGTGGGGTCATCTGTTGAGTTTCCCCTATGGATAGGTTGTGCCACCATAGTTGAGTTATGTGTTTGCGGCCCCCTTAGACGTTTCCCCTCCTGAGCTGAGCCCCTAGTTACATCTCTTGTCTGTAAGAAATGGATCTGGTTTCAGAATGCCTTCCATTGCTAACTAAGTACATTCAATAGTTTAGAAAAGGACATGCACTGTGATTGTCTGCAGCGGTCTCACTTCTGGAGCCACGGCAGAGCTCAAATGTGGCCAGGATCTGCGAGGACACTGTATGGTGTTATTACATGTCCACTGCCCTTGTGCCCTCATTTTCTTTTTACAGCAGGCAAGGTATTAATAAAGTGAAGTACTTGGGGCGATCTATACACCTTACCTGGCACGACTGTACTGATACTGATCTGTGTCGCAATATTTTTGCTTGTGCATGTTTCTCATTCATTTCAATGCTGAAAAAACTCAGCAGTTCAAAATCCGTAAGGAACAAAACCTCCTCATGTGAATGAGCCCAATTCTTGTGATCAGAGTTTAGCGTGGCCCCAGTATGTGGAGAAAACACAGTGTTTCCACCTTCTCCATTTTGTCCGTCATCCGAGTACGGTCAGATTTTTCATGGATCCAGAGATGTGAATGGGCGAGCGCGATCCGATTCTCGGAGGCAATATTTGTCCTCTGACCAGACGGTCCAGGGAAAAGAGGACTCACTGAATAACACTGTCCGAGGGCGATCTGACTTTAGCACTTGGTCCGATATTACAGTCACGTGCACGAGCCCTTAGTTGGCTTATTCTGTGCCAGAAACCTGCACCAACATAACGGTGTCATTTCGAGAGTGTTTGAGGTCCTGCTCCTTTTCTGTCACTGTAAAGCGAGATTACAGCGATAAAGTGTCTTAAACACAATAAGAAATATGGTCAAATTCATAAAACATATTTTGGAGCAAATTATGCCTGAATTTGGGTGCATTTAGCTGGTAAATCCCCCTGTGCCTTGTGATGTCATGGTGATCAGCGTACAACGATGTTGATTTTACAACGAGCGGAGGAGAAAGAAGCAGACTTCTCTGATAAAGTAGATTACAAAGTGAATTATTTTCACGTGTACTATTGATTTATGGGGGGGTAAAATAATTCAAAAACAACAGTTCCTCTTTAATAAAGATGGGGAAAAAGTGCAGGGATTCAGGATTGGCGTGTCCAACCGAATTAAAAACAAAAAAAACAAAACAGGTTCTGGACTGGACTTAATCCCGAACATCTGCCCTGATGCCGATCCCTATATAAGTCTATGGAGACCTAAATATTGTGCTTTAAAATGCTGGTAGAAAGGGCTAGGGGGATTAGAGCAGGAGCGTTCTACTTACTGAGTCTCCCGCGCAGCTGTAACACTACTTGCTGGGCCGCTCATTACCCTCATACATATTCACTGCTTCCCCCACCCACGGGCAGTCCCGACATCTGTGATTGGTTGCAGTCAGACTGCATCACACACACCGTCTGTAGAGTGGTGTAAAAATAAATAAATAAATTGGCATATTATGATACGCAGCAAAGATAAAGCCCATGGCTTCAGGCTGCAGCCCCCAGTCTGTGCTTATCTTGACTGTATATTAAAATAAGAGGGACCCTATGTGTCTTTTCTTTTTAATTTAAATAAATTGAAAAAAACGTTGTGCGATTCCCCCTAATTTTGATATCCAACCTTGATAAAGCCAACAGCTGGAGGCTGGTATGCTAAGGCTGGAGAGGCCCATGGTTATTAGGCCCCCCTCAGCCTAAAAATAGCAGCCTGCTGCAGTCCAGAATTGTCACCTCCAGGTAAACTGACCTCAGGTGACTCATTGAACTCAGTGACCTTACCTCAGGTGAGCTCATTCAGTTCAATGAGACCTGCATCTCCTGGCAGAAAATTGCGGGGGGTTTTTTGCCAAGAGATACAAATATTGTGCCTAAATGTATACATCAAATTCCTGCGTCAATACTGCATCTTCTGGCAATAAAACCCATCAAAACACAATGCAGTTTTGATTCAATGTTTTTGCCAAAAGATGCAGATTTGGTACAGGAATATGGTGTATAAATTTCAACACCAAATCTGCATCTCATGGCAAAAAAACCCCCACACAAAAACGGTTTTGACGCCAGTTTGATGCGCTTTTCTGAAAATTTGCTGCTGAAATGTCGCACCAGGTTTCTGCACCAAATTTGCATCTCTGAGCAGAAATCGCACATAAACGGCGTCAAAAGCGTTTTTTGTTCATTTTTTTGCCAAGAGATACAGATTTGGTGCTGAAATTTAAACACTCTATTCCTGCACCAAATCTACATCTCCTGGTAAAAAATTGCATCAATACCGCAAAAAGCGCATCATCTTTTGATGCGTTTCTTTGCCAAAAGATACAGATTTTGTGCAGGAATATGGTGTATAAACTTCAGCACCTAATCTGTATACCTTGGCAAAAAAAAACTGCACAAAAATACGGTTTCAGTGTGGTTTTCTGTCAGGAGATGAAAATTTGCTGCTGAAATGTTGGCACCATATTTCTGCACCCCCCATATGTTTGCACCCCCTGGCAGAAAACCTCACCGAAATGGCGTCAAAACAGTTTTTGTGTGTTTTTTCCCCAAGAGATGCAGATTTGTTGCTAAAATTTATACACCAAATTCCTGCACCAAATCTGCATCTCCTGGCAAAAAATTGCATCAATACCGCAAAAAACGCATCGTGTTTAGATGCTTTTTTTTGCCAGAAGATGCAGATTGATGTAGGGATTTGGTGTAACATTTTCAGCACCAAATCTGCATCTCTTGAGGAAAAAAAAATCCGGTTTCAGTGAGGTCACTGAGTTCAATGAGATCACCTAGAGTCAGTTTACCTGCAGTCCCGGGTGGGGTACTGTGGGAACCTGCAGAGTGACCTCACAGCTACAGCTCACTCAGTCTTTGCCTGAAGCCACAGAATGTGGCCATGTTCTTTGCCCGCGCACTGTGACTTCAGTATGTAGCAGAGTCGGGATCGTCGTGGGACCTCATGTGGATTACGTTGGAACTGGGTGTTTGGGGTTAATAAATTGGAGAAAAAGAGTGATTTTTTTGTATCTTATTTCAAATAAAGGATTTTTGGGGGAATTTGTGTTTATTTCTTTTCACTTATAGACGTCTCCATTACTATTCAAGAGCTTAGTGGCAGCTGTATACTGTCATTAACCCCTTATATTACCCTGATTACCACCGCACCAGGGCCATTGGGATAAGACTGAAAAAGTGCCGGGATTGTCGCATCTAATGGAAATGACAATTCTGGGTAGCTGCAAGCTGATATTTTTAGGCTGGGGGGGTCCAATAACCATGGGTCTCACAAGCTTGAGAATACCAGCCCCTAGCTGTCGGCTTTATCACGGATGGGTATCAAACTTATTTATTTAAATAATTTAAAAAAAAGCTACACAGGGTCCCTTGTATGGGATGCAGCCTGTAGCTGTATCTGCGCCAGGTATCACTATATGGGGGGACCCTATGCCAATTTTATTTAGTTATTTTACTCCACTATAGAGACGCAGACAGCGATGTGATTCCAAGCAATCACAGACGCTGTCACACAGGGTGGGGGCGCGGTCTGACTCCAAACAATCACAAGCTGGGACAGGGGAAGCAGTAAATTTGCATGAGGCTAATGAGTGGCCCCGGAAATAGTGTTACAGCCGCGTGGGAGACTAGGTAAGTATAATGCTCCTGCTTTATTTCCTATTTTCTTTTTCCTTTATTTTTTTAATTATCCGTGTCGCCGAATCCGAATAATTACACGGAGTATCCTGAGAACTGTGTATTTGGGGTCGGTGCATGGGTATCCGGTACAGACCCTGACCTTTACAGTTCGGGTTCGCACATCACTACTCTTTAACCATTTACCAATTGCATCTACCTCTCAGATGTAAGGAGGACTAGGTCTGTAGTTAACACTCTGCAAATATGTTTTCATACATTGACAGCATGTAGAGATCTTGAAGATGGTCATTCATTAAAGCTTTATTTTTCATATTATGTGTATAGAAATACAGCAAGAAGCGTTACCTGCTTGTCCTGCAAGTCTGAAGACAGCTCATAGCTCTCGGAGAGTGATCGGGAGCGCTTAATCGCCTCCTCCTCGGCCTGTTTCCGCAGAATGGAGGTGGAGTGCTGTAGTTTTGGCCTTCGTGAGCGCTGTCCAGGGGACACGGAGTAAATGCCGTAAGCAGGATGGTCGTACTGGTCGGGGCTTATAGATGAGCTGTGCGTTATTGCCCCTTGGTGGTAACCTGAGCCGTCTATAGAAGCGCCGGTCTCACTCCCAGGGACCTCGCCTTCAACACTAGAAGGAAAGAAATGAGTAAATCCATGAGTCACTGTCCTCATTCATTATACAAGACGCTACGACCACGACTATTGCATCATCTGGGATATTTCAATTCACATAACGGTACTCGCACCCAGTAAGCACAGAAGCCACAGCTAACACGCGGTAGAAGCCACAGCTAACACGCGGTAGAAGCCACAGCTAACACGCGATACAAGCCGCAGCTAACACGCGGTAGAAGCCGCAGCTAACACGCGGTACAAGCCACAGCTAACACGCGGTACAAGCCGCAGCTAACACGCGGTACAAGCCACAGCTAACACGCGGTACAAGCCGCAGATAACACGCGGTACAAGCCACAGCTAACACGCGGTACAAGCCGCAGATAACACGCGGTACAAGCCGCAGCTAACACGCGGTACAAGCCGCAGATAACACGCGGTAGAAGCCGCAGCTAACACGCGGTAGAAGCCGCAGCTAACACGCGGTAGAAGCCACACCTAACACGCGGTAGAAGCCGCAGATAACACACGGTAGAAGCCGCAGATAACACACGGTAGAAGCCGCAGCTAACACGCGGTAGAAGCCGCAGCTAACACGCGGTAGAAGCCGCAGCTAACACGCGGTAGAAGCCGCAGCTAACACGCGGTAGAAGCCGCAGCTAACACGCGGTAGAAGCCACAGCTAACACGCGGTAGAAGCCGCAGCTAACACGCGGTAGAAGCCGCAGCTAACACGCGGTAGAAGCCGCAGCTAACACGCGGTAGAAGCCGCAGCTAACACGCGGTAGAAGCTGCAGATAACACGCGGTAGAAGCCGCAGCTAACACGCGGTAGAAGCCGCAGCTAACACGCGGTAGAAGCCGCAGCTAACACGCGGTAGAAGCTGCAGATAACACGCGGTAGAAGCCGCAGCTAACATGCGGTAGAAGCTGCAGATAACACGCGGTAGAAGCCGCAGCTAACATGCGGTAGAAGCCGCAGCTAACACGCGGTAGAAGCCGCAGCTAACACGCGGTAGAAGCCACAGCTAACACGCGGTACAAGCCACAGCTAACACGCGGTAGAAGCCACAGCTAACACGCGGTAGAAGCCAGAGCTAACACGCGGTAGAAGCCACAGCTAACACGCGGTAGAAGCCACAGCTAACACGCGGTAGAAGCCACAGCTAACACGCGGTAGAAGCCGCAGCTAACACGCGGTAGAAGCCGCAGCTAACACGCGGTACAAGCCGCAGCTAACACGCGGTAGAAGCCACAGCTAACACGCGGTAGAAGCCAGAGCTAACACGCGGTAGAAGCCACAGCTAACACGCGGTAGAAGCCACAGCTAACACGCGGTAGAAGCCACAGCTAACACGCGGTAGAAGCCACAGCTAACACGCGGTAGAAGCCGCAGCTAACACGCGGTAGAAGCCGCAGCTAACACGCAGTAGAAGTCACAGATAACACGCGGTAGAAGTCACAGCTAACACACGGTACAAGCCACAGCTAACACGCGGTACAAGCCACAGCTAACACGCGGTACAAGCCACAGCTAACACGCGGTACAAGCCACAGCTAACACGCGGTACAAGCCGCAGCTAACACGCGGTACAAGCCGCAGATAACACGCGGTACAAGCCACAGCTAACACGCGGTACAAGCCACAGCTAACACGCGGTAGAAGCCACAGCTAACACGCGGTAGAAGCCACAGCTAACACGCGGTACAAGCCACAGCTAACACGCGGTAGAAGCCACAGCTAACACGCGGTAGAAGTCACAGATAACACATTTCAAAGGGGGAATGCTAAAACCTGGAATTTTAGGAAAGCTGATTTCAACAAATTAAGGGAAGAGCTTAAATGTGTAGATTGGGACAGAGTCATGGTAACTGGGGATACCGAACATAAATGGGGTAAGTTTAAGGATATACTACTAGAGTCCTGTAAAAAACGTATACCCTCTGGTAATAAAATGTCCAGGAATAAAAAGAAACCACTATGGATAAATAAGACTGTACAAAGTATAATAAAACAAAAACAAAGGGCGTTTAAAATCTTAAAGGCTGAGAATACAGAAATAGCATTACAGGAGTATAAAGATATCAATAGGCAATGCAAAAAAGAAATCAAACAAGCAAAACTAGCTACTGAAACAAAAATCGCCAATGACATTAAAATAAATCCCAATATCTTTTATAAATACATTAATGCCAAAAGGAAAACAAAGGATAGTATCGGACCCTTAAAATATAATAACAAGTTAGTTATAGAGGACAAACAAAAGACTGAGATATTAAATAGGCATTTCTCATCTGTATTCACCAAGGAACTGACTGTACCAGGGATCATTCAACAAGTGAAAAATCAAAGTCCACCACCCGATATAATTAATTTAACACAAGATGAAGTACGCCTACGTCTGAGTAAATTAAACATTGACAAATCCCCAGGGCCAGATGGCATTCATCCACGAATATTGAGGGAATTGAGCTCCGTAATCGACAGACCGCTATATCTCATCTTTTTAGACTCACTTGTAACGGGGTTGGTGCCTCAGGATTGGAGGATTGCTGATGTGGTACCGATATTTAAGAAAGGTAAGAGGGTAGATCCAGGCAACTAACGTCCAGTAAGCCTGACATCAGTAGTATGCAAAGTTTTTGAGGGCATTTTAAGGGATGACATGCAAAAATATATTGCAGAAAATAATATGATAACTGACAAACAGCATGGATTCATGAAAGATAAGTCGTGTCTAACCAACCTGTTGGGGTTCTATGAGGGGGTAAGTGCAAACCTGGATATTGGTAATGCAGCTGATGTGATTTATTTGGACTTTGCAAAGGCATTTGATACTGTACCACATAATAGCCTTATACTAAAGCTCCAGAAGCAAGGACTAGGGGACACAATATGCAACTGGGTAAGTAATTGGCTAAAAGATAGGAAACAAAGAGTAGTCATAAATGGTACATTCTCTAAATGGGCTATAGTCAGCAGTGGGGTGCCGCAGGGATCTGTACTGGGAGCAGTGGGGGAGGACACAGGGATCTGTACTGGGAGCAGTGGGGGCCGCAGGGATCTGTGCTTGGACCGATTCTTTTTACTCTCTTTATTAATGACCTTGTGGATGGGATTGATAGTACAGTGTCAGTCCTTGCCGATGACACCAAACTATGTAGGATATTAAAAACTGACCTGGATAGTACAATATTACAAAAAGATCTGGATAAGATGTCAGAATGGGCAGATACTTGGCAAATGAGATTTAATGTTGATAAATGTAGAGTAATGCACCTAGGACGGAGTAATCCTATAGCTGCGTATACATTAAATGGAAGTAAACTCGGGACTACAGAACAGGAGAAGGACTTGGGTATTCTCATTACAAATAAGCTGAGCAGCAGCGCTCAATGTCAAGCAGCAGCTGCTAAAGCAAACAAGATTCTAGGGTGTATAAAAAGAGAGATTAGATCCCGCGATCCCAACGTATTGTTACCCCTCTATAAATCACTTGTAAGGCCACATCTGGAATACGGGATCCAGTTTTGGGCTCCACATTTTAAAAAGGACATTCAGAAGTTAGAGTCAGTTCAAAGGCGGGCAACTAGACTATTACAAGGAATGGAGGCCGCCCGTATGATGAGTAATGGAGGCCGCCCGTATGATGAGTAATGGAGGCCTCCCATATGATGACAGGTTGAAAAAGTTAGATATGTTTAGCTTAGAAAAAAGACGTCTCAGAGGAGATCTCATTTATATGTATAAATACATGTGTGGTCAATATAAAGGACTGGCACAGGACTTATTTCTTCCAAAAACAATACTAAGGACCAGGGGGCACTCACTGCGAGTGGAAGAAAAGCGATTCCGACACCTAAATAGGAAAGGGTTCTTTACAGTTAGAGCGGTCAGACTGTGGAATGCGACCACAAGAGGTAGTAATGGCAGATACTATAACAGCTTTCAAAAAAGGGCTGGATGATTTCCTCAGTGCACAACATTGTTGGTTATAAATGACTTAGTGACTAAATGTAGAACTGGTGGAGGAAGGTTGAACTAGATGGACCTAGGTCTTTTTTCAACCTAAGTAACTATGTAACTATGTAACTATGTAACACGCGGTAGAAGTCACAGCTAACACGCGGTAGAAGCCGCAGCTAACACACGGTAGAAGCCGCAGCTAACAAACGGTAGAAGACGCAGCTAACACGCGATACAAGCCGCAGCTAACACGCGGTGGAAGCCGCAGATAACACGCGGTACAAGCCGCAGCTAACACGCGGTACAAGCCGCAGTTAACACGCGGTACAAGCCGCAGCTAACACGCGGTACAAGCCGCAGCTAACACGCGGTACAAGCCGCAGCTAACACGCGGTAGAAGCTACAGAAGCCACGCGGTAGAAGCCGCAGCTAACACGCGGTAGAAGCCGCAGCTAACACGCGGTAGAAGCCACAGAAGCCACGCGGTAGAAACCGCAGCTAACACGCGGTAGAAGCCGCAGCTAACACGTGGTACAAGCCGCAGCTAACACGCGGTAGAAGCTGCAGCTAACACACGGTAGAAGACACAGAACACGCGGGTCTCACCTGTGTCAGTAACACGCGGTAGAAGACACAGATAACACGGGGTAGAAGACACAGATAACACGCGGGTCTCACCTGTGTCAGTAACACGCGGGTCTCACCTGTGTCAGTAACACGCGGGTCTCACCTGTGTCAGTAACACGCGGGTCTCACCTGTGTCAGTAACACGCGGGTCTCACCTGTGTCAGTAACACGCGGGTCTCACCTGTGTCAGTAACACGCATCTTTTACTCACAAGCAAAACAACTTCTGCGAATAGAAAGTGAATGCAGGTATGTGCGGGGCGTGTAGGAGACATGTGTCAGTCTCATCCCCGAGGTCAAAGTACTGACTGATCACAACAATCTGATCAAAGTACCTGCAGTCTGTGCCTGGAGGAAACTCCAGAGAAAATCATTACTATTATCCTCTCCACCCTGTGTGACCGAAATACGATAATACAAAAAATGCACCAAGACCTTTAAATACACACAATGCCGAAACCAGCCCCCCTTCTACAGAGCGCATTCAACAGGTATTCGCCCTTCTCGGGATTGACGACCCCAAAGTTATTATGCAGATAAAGTCAAAGTGGGAACAGCCATTTATTATTTAGAGAGCACCCGTCCCTCGGCAGAAATAGGTTTATTTACCTAATGTAAATGCCGATGTTTTCCACAATCCGGAGAGGTGTTTCTTTTCTTCGTGCGCCCTTCGATCCCGAGATATGACCCCTCCATTCCAGAGACATGACCCATCCGTTCCAGAGACATGACCCCTCCGTTCCAGAGACATGACCCCTCCGTTCCAGAGACATGACCCCTCCGTTCCAGAGACATGACCCCTCCGTTCCAGAGACATGACCCCTCCGTTCCAGAGACATGACCCCTCCGTTCCAGAGACATGACCCCTCCATTCTAGAGACATGACCCCTCCGTTCCTGAGACATGACCCCTCTGTTCCAGAGACATGACCCCTCCGTTCCAGAGACATGACCCCTCCGTTCCAGAGACATGACCCCTCCATTCCTGAGACATGACCCCTCTGTTCCAGAGATATGACCCCTCCGTTCCAGAGACATGACCCCTCCGTTCTAGAGACATGACCCCTCCATTCCCGAGACATGACCCCTCCGTTCCAGAGACATGACCCCTCCGTTGCAGATATGAACCCCCCATTCCTGAGACATGACCCCTCCGTTCCAGAGATATGACCCCTCCGTTTCTGAGACATAACCCCTCCATTCCTGAGACATGACCCCTCCGTTCCAGAGACATAACCCCTCCATTCCTGAGACATGACCCCTCCGTTCCAGAGATATGACCCCTCCATTCCTGAGACATAACCCCTCCATTCCTGAGACATGACCCCTCCGTTCCAGAGATATGACCCCTCCGTTTCTGAGACATAACCCCTCCATTCCCGAGACATGACCCCTCCGTTCCTGAGATATGAACCCCCCCATTCCTGAGACATGACCCCTCCATTTCCGTGATATGATCCCTCCGTTCCTGAAATATGACCTTTCGGTTCTTGAGATATGACCCCCCCCATTCCTGAGATATGACCCCTCCGTTCCCGTGATATGACCCCTCCGTTCCCGTGATATGACCTCTCCGCTTCAAATTTATGACCCCTCCTTTCCCGTGATATGATCCTTCCGTTCCTGAGATATGACCCTTCTGTTCTTGAGATATGACCCCCCCATTCCCGAGATATGACCCCTCCGTTCCCGTGATATGACCCCCCCATTCCCGAGATATGACCCCACCATTCCCGTGATATGATCCCTCCGTTCCTGAGATATGACCCTTCTGTTCTTGAGATATGACCCCCCCCATTCCCGAGATATGACCCCTCCGTTCCCGTGATATGATCCCTCCATTCCTGAGATTTGACCCTTCTGTTCTTGAGATATTACCCCCCCCATTCCCGAGATATGACCCCTCTGTTCCCGTGATATGATCCCTTCGTTCCTGAGATATGACCCCTCCGTTCCTGAGATATGACCCTTCTGTTCTTGAGATATTACCCCCCCATTCCCGAGATATGACCCCTCTGTTCCCGTGATATGATCCCTTCATTCCTGAGATATGACCCCTCCGTTCCTGAGATATGACCCTTCTGTTCTTGAGATATTACCCCCCCCATTCCCGAGATATGACCCCTCTGTTCCCGTGATATGATCCCTTTGTTTCTGAGATATGACCCCTCCGTTCCCGTGATATGATCGCTTCGTTCCTGAGATATGACCCCACCATTCCCGATTCATGACCCCTCTCCTCCCTGTAGGTAAATCTGGTCTTGTTAGCTAAGTGGGTGTGGTCATTAACTCTTCTCTTTGGAGGATTCCTCAATGACCACGCCCAGTTGGATAAAGAGTTTACATTCATATAGAGGGAAGAGGCGGCCATAATTTATTAATGGAGAAGCATAGAAAAAAATAAAAACACCGGATTCAGGAGAACAGCATCATTTACACCAGATAAACTGATTTACGATAAGTGACGGTTCTGGTTTTACATAGAGATTGATGTGCAGTTTTAATCAGACGAGGGTCAATTAGTGAGCCACGTCCTAACAGACAACATTTAAAGCCTTCATTCACTGCAGATCTATACAAGTCTCCATCCACTAATCACCCAGTGACTCCAAGCTGTGAATACAACGCCCTGTATCCACAGCTGGGATAGAAGGGGATACATGTATCCCGGGGTGGGATTCAGCCTCTTCTCTCTTGTTAGGAGAAACACAATGTTAAAATTGCAGCTAGTTCCCTGAATTTTCATGAAGCAGCGCCCCAACTTGGTTGTGGGGGCCGCTGGTTTCAAGTGAATGTGCTTCCTCAGACGCACATTTACTTTAAATATATTGTGGTGCAGGAAACCAATACTTAATATAGCCGCCGGCCTATCGGACGCCGGCAGCTGATGTCAACGCACCCGTCACCGGAGTATGACGTCACTGCCATGAGCCGGACCGTCCGCAACACCAATGAAGCAAAGAGAGGATGCTGCTGGACTGCGGGCAGGTAAGAAGTGTTTTTTTGTTGTATTTTATTTATATTGGGACCAAGATGGAAGATTTTTATGGAGATAGTGGTTTATATAGGGGCCAGCATGGATGACAAATGGGGACCAAGATGTGGAATTATATGTGGACCGGGATGGACGACATATGGGGATCAAGATGGGGGATTATATGGAGACCAGGATGGTGGTTTATATAGGGGCCAGGATGGATGACATATGGGAACCAAGATGGGGGTTATGGGGACCAGTATGGAGAACATATGGGGACCAGGATGTGGGATTATATGGGAGCCAAAATAAAGGATATATGGGGACCAGGATGGGGTACATTAATACATTAAGGAGTCAGGATGGGGAGCATTACAGGAAGCGGTCCAAGATCGGACATTATTACAGAAAGGGGTACAGGATTTAGGACATTAAGGGGCAAGAACAGAGGTACCGTAATTCAATGATTTGGGCCATTATTACAGAAGAGGCCCAGGACGCAGGATATTACAGAAAGGGGCCAGAATGAGTGACATAATTACTATATGGGGCAGAATGAGGAACATAGATATTGCTTTATGGTGGTAATTGGGGGACATGATTACTGTAGGGGGAAATTAGGAGACATTATTACAGCAGGAATAGATTTTACTTTTGAGGATATTGTTTTCCATGGAGGGGAACAAAAGGGAGGTCCTGTTACTGTGCAGAGCAACTTGTATGTCACTTATTTTTCATCTGGTGCAGGGTAGAAGTCGGGAAATAAGTGGGAATGTGTTTTAGAAGCGATCAGTTATAGATGACGGTGTGTTATTTTCTTGCAGAGTCGAATCCTGGCAGGAAGACGTAATAGTGGTCTGCACCGGATGAAGAGGAAGAGCGAAGATTAAATTACTTCAACTATAGGTGTCACTGTATTATCTGTAAACTTACACTATACACTTTATAGCATACACAGAGCTCCTGTGTATAATGTCACCAGTGATCAGTGTATTACTTATATACTCTATACTATATACAGAGTTTCTGTGTACAATTCTGCTGGTGATCACTCCATTACCTGTACACTATACACTATATACAGAGTTCCTGTGTATAATGTTATTGGTGATCACTATATTAACTGTATACTATACATTATATACAAAAGCTTCTGTGTAATGTCATTGGTGATCACTGTATTACCTGTACACTATATGTTATATACAGAGATCGTGTATATGGTCACCAGTGATCACTGGATTACCTGTACTCTAGACTCTATATACATAACTCATTGTATATAATGTCACTAGTGAAGTTCTTAGCGTAATTAGTATTGTGGTTTTTATTAAGGATCAGTATTGTATTATTCCATCATTATGTGGTGGGATTATGTGGTCTGGTCATGGTGTAGCAATATTTCTCCTTTTATTTGTTACTATTCAGTCCCTATCTAGTGGTAATATGTGGTATTTCTCCCTTGTATGGCATTATTTCTCCCTGGTATGTGGTATTATTCGGTCAGTATGTGGTGGTAATATATAGTCCGGTCATGGTGTGGCAGGATTTATCCCTTGTATGTGGTATTATTCAGTCACTATGTGGTCTGGCCATGGTGTGTTGCTATATTGCATATATTTGGCCTGTGGTTGCGGAGACCAGAAATTAGGTGGAACAGACTGTTCAGGTGGCAGATGGACAAGAGGTTATGCTTTCCAATTTGAGCAAAGTTCTTTTAGCACTAATTTTAAAAACTTGTAGAAAACCATTTATTATTTACCATCTGAAGAAGTGACTGAAAGTAACTAGAACAGCATGGACCTGACAGGAGACAATGAGACTATAAATGAAGGTATACGTAGGGTAAGAAGGGTGAAGTGCTTTTACTTTTAGCAGTCATTGCTTTTTGTTTTACGTGAAAATGGGGCTGTTACCAAAATGGATGTGGCTTTAAAATACTGTAGCTCTGTGTTGTAGCTATGTACTGTAGCTCTGTATTATATCTCTGTGCTGTAGCTTTGTACTGTAGATATGTATTGTAGTTCTATATTGTAGCTCTGTGCTGTACCTATTTATTGTAGCTCTGTACTATAGATATGTACTATAGCTATGTATTGTAGTTCTGTGTTGTATCTCTGTACTATAGTTATGTGTTGTAGCTGTGTATTGTAGTTCTGTACTGTAGTTGTGCTGTAGCTGTGCTGTACCTATTTATTGTAGTTCTGTACTGTAGCTATGTATTGTAGCTCTGTGCTGTAGTTCTGTACTGTAGCTATGTATTGTAGTTCTGTACTATAGCTATCTATTGTAGCTCTGTGCTGTAGCTATGTATTGTAGTTCTGTACTGTAGATATGTACTATAGCTATGTATTGTAGCTCTGTGCTGTTCCTATTTATTGTAGTTCTGTACTGTAGATATGTACTATAGTTATGTATTGTAGTTCTGTGCTGTATCTCTGTACTATAGTTATGTGCTGTAGCTGTGTATTGTAGTTCTGTACTGTAGTTGTGCTGTAGCTGTGCTGTACCTATTTATTGTAGTTATATACTGTAGATATGTACTATAGCTATGTATTGTAGCTCTTTGCTGTAGCTATTGTAGCTCTGTGTTGTAGCTCTGTACTGTAGATGTGCTGAACCTATTTATTGTAGTTCTGTACTGTAGCTATGTATTGTAGTTATGTGCTGTAGCTCTATGCTGTAGTTCTGTGCTGTAGATCTGTGCTGTTGCTCTGTGCTGTAGCTATGTATTGTAGCTCTATACTGTAGTTGTGCTGTAGCTGTGCTGTACCTATTTATTGTAGTTCTGTACTGTAGCTATGTATTGTAGTTCTGTGCTGTAGCTATGTATTGTAGCTCTTTGCTGTAGCTATTGTAGCTCTGTGTTGTAGCTCTGTACTGTAGATGTGCTGAACCTATTTATTGTAGTTCTGTACTGTAGCTATGTATTGTAGTTCTGTGCTGTAGCTCTGTATTGTAGTTCTGTACTGTAGCTATGTATTGTAGTTCTGTATTGTAGTTCAGTACTGTAGATATGTATTGTAGTTCTGTATCTCTGTATTGTAGCTCTGTACTGTACCTATTTATTGTAGTTCTGTACTGTAGCTATGTATTGTAGTTATTGCTGTAGCTCTATGCTGTAGTTCTGTGCTGTTGCTCTGTGCTGTAGCTATGTATTGTAGCTCTATACTGTAGTTGTGCTGTAGCTGTGCTGTACCTATTTATTGTAGTTCTGTACTGTAGCTATGTATTGTAGTTATGTGCTGTAGCTCTATGCTGTAGTTCTGTGCTGTAGATCTGTGCTGTTGCTCTGTGCTGTAGCTATGTATTGTAGCTCTATACTGTAGTTGTGCTGTAGCTGTGCTGTACCTACTTATTGTAGTTCTGTACTGTAGCTATGTATTGTAGCTATGTATTGTAGCTTTGTGCTGTATCTCTGTACAGCTACCTGTCAAACTAATTTGATCAGCTTCTATGAAGAGGTAAGTTCAAGTCTGGACCAGGGAAATGCAGTGGATGTTGTGTATATGGACTTTTCAAAAGCTTTTGATACGGTGCCACACAAAAGGTTGGTACATAAAATGAGAATAATGGGGATAGGGGAAAATATGTGTAACTGGGTTAAAAACTGGCTCAGTGATAGGAAACAAAGGGTGGTTATTAATGGTACGTACTCGGACTGGGTCTCAGTTCATAGTGGGGTACCACAGGGGTCAGTATTGGGCCCGCTTCTTTTCAACATATTTATAAATGACCTTGTTGGGGGCATGCGGAGTAGAATTTCAATATTTGCAGATGATACTAAACTCTGCAGGGTAATCAATACAGAGGAGGATAATTTTATATTACAGGGAGATTTATGTAAATTGCAGGATTGGGCTGAGAAGTGGCAATTGAAGTTTAATGTAGATAAATGTAAGGTCATGCACTTGGGTAGAGGAAATAACATTTATGATTATGTACTTAATTGTAGAACACTGGGTAAAACAGGCACAGAAAAAGACTTGTGTGTATGGGTGGATGGTAAACTTCACTTTAGTGGACAGTGTCAGGCAGCTGCTGCCAGGGCTAATAAAATAATGGGATGTATTAAAAGAGGTAGAAGTGTTCATGAAAAAAATATAGTTCTACCTCTGTACAAGTCACTAGTGCGACCGCACGTAGAATACTGTGTACAATTCTGGTCACCGATATATAAGAAGGACATAGCTGAACTGGAGAGGGTGCAGAGAAGACCACCAAGAATATTAGAGGAATGGGGGGGCTGCAATACCAAGACAGGAAAAACGAAGGCTTAGGGGGGATCTAATCACAATGTATAAATATATGAGGGGACAGTACAGAGACCTTTCCAAAGATCTCTCTACACCTAGGCCTGCGACTGGAACACGGGGGCATCCGCTACGTCTTGAGGAAAGAAGGTTTAATCATAATCACAGAGGAGGATTCTTTACTGTACGAGCAGTGAGACTATGGAACTCTCTGCCGCATGATGTTGTAATGAGTGATTCACTACTAACATTAAGCAGAGCCTGGATGCCTTTCCTGAAAAATGTAATATTACCAGTTATGTATATTAGATTTTATGACAGGGTGTTGATCCAGGGAACTAGTCTGATGCCGGATGTGGACGAAGGAAGGACATTTTCTCCCCATTGGAACTTGTTTGCCACATTGGGGTTTTTTTGCCTTCCTCTAGATCAACATGTTAGGCTACGGGTTGAACTAGATGGACTTAGAGTCTCCCTTCAACCTTAAAAACTATGATACTATGATACTATGATACTCAGGAAGAGTAGATCAGATTTACTAATTTCCTCCTGCTGAATTTTCACTTAATAGTGGAAGTGTTGGGGGATTCTCAGAGTCAGATAATGAAAACTTCAAGAAATATTTAATTCTTTTGTCAATATGAAGCTAGAGAACATAACAATTGTCTT
This sequence comes from Anomaloglossus baeobatrachus, assembly GCF_048569485.1. Classification (NCBI taxonomy): domain Eukaryota; kingdom Metazoa; phylum Chordata; class Amphibia; order Anura; family Aromobatidae; genus Anomaloglossus; species Anomaloglossus baeobatrachus. Next base: position 2,126,589 of record NC_134360.1, on the reverse strand, counting down.
TCAAAAAACATAACTAAAAAGCTAACCTTTTACTGAGCAGACACGTCCCCTGCTTTCTCCAGTGGCGACCTGCTACCTGTAAAGGCTGCATTATACAGCACGCTGTGACACATCATTGCTTGCGCAGCGCTGACTCTTACATGTGGATCCAGTTTTCTCCTTTGTGATCTCGATTTGTTTTCAGTGTAAATAACAAATTACATGTGAATATTCTCCTCACCTTCCAGGAGCCGATGGCTCAACTCTCTCTACATTTTCTTGATTATGTTGGTAAAAATTCCCCCCCAAAAAAGAAGTTTTCCAGTAATGCAGAAATATATAGAGACAAGGAGGGGAAAGAGGGAGCTGCAGCTGCAGATTGTCTATGCTCTATCCTTGTAAAGCGTCACAAGCAGTAAGGAATGACAGAAGTACAGTCGAGGTGCTCATACACAGGAGATGATTCGGCTGACACCTATATTCCTCATTCCCAATACATATAAACGCTTGTCTTGGGGAGAGGGGGGAAGCTGCTACCAGGCACTAGAAGACAATCATCCCACCGAGAAGACTTCTCCCGCTCAAAGCAGCCAAGAAAACCAAGAAGGTTCCAGATCCATCTCCACACATATCCGCAGAAGCAGCCACTGAGATCTGTGTAATGAGGTCTCTTCATGTCCGGGATGTGAAACGAATCACATTCTGCAACAAAATCCATCTCCAGAGTGAAAATCAAGCGTAAGAAAGCCCTGCGACCTTTAATAACCTCTTCAGCATGTGGCATTGTGTATAGTAATATACTGTGTACCCCTGTATTTATAGCTGTATATGCAGACGCTCATATTCTTATTATATTCATCCGCCTGACATGACGCTTACTGACTGTCACGCCTCATATTACCGCCCCAGGGGGAGCGCAGGTTACATCAGCCCCGGCCCTCTGCTGTAAACACGGGCCCTATGGTAACACCTATGGTAACACTTCCCTCGGAGTTACGGGATGTTCGCGCTGCAGGACATGTTTGCATGGCTGTGTGTAACTACAGATCTGATATGTTATCACACGTTGGTTCTTCAGTATATTAAAGGGAATCTGTCAGCAGGTTTTTATCATCTAATCTAGAGAGAGATGCCAGTAGCGTGTCATATTATCAAAACTACAGCAGGCAGCCCAGTAAGTGACATGGCTGGAATCAGGGCCTCTGTCCCTACGCCATGCTGCTCTCACATCAGTGGTGAGAAGTGGCTACATATGAGCATACGTCTCGATGACACATTTATACTTTTTGAAGAATAAAATATACTATAAGAGGTAAGGTAAACATTCTATATGGAAACCTCTTCACTTCTAGAAATATCAGATTAAGCAAATGTTTCCAGCTCTGGCAAAAATTAAGAGACCACTGCAGAGTTATATAACGATCCGCCTCTCTACACGTCTGACAGCCGATCCATGCCAGTGCCAGCTCCAATCAGCGTCCAGACCGGCGGAGGGTGACAGCGACTCTCCACTGACCGGGGTGACCGTCTTATTCCAAGTCACTCAGCAACCGCAGGATGACATCAAGTGACCTACAAAAGGAACGGCAAAATGGCAGCTGGATGAAGTGCACGGCAAGAACAGCCCATAGCAGGCTCCTAGAGGCAGGGCTCAAGTCATGTAAAGCTAGAAAAAAGCCTTTCATCAATGGAGAGCCAGGCTGAAGATTGCCAAAGACCATAAGGACGGGGCCGTAGAGGACTGGAGTAATGTAATATTCTCTGAGTCAAATTTTCAGCTTTGCCCAACCCCTGGTTGTCTAATGGTTAGACGGAGGCCTGGAGAGGCGTACAAGCCGCAGTGTCCTGCACCCACTGTGAAATTTGGTGGAAGATCGGTGATAATCTGGGGATGCTTCAGCAAGGCTGAAATTGAGCAGATTAAACTGTGCAATGGATGTATGAATCAAGCCACATACAAGGTTATCCTGGAAAAACAGCGGCTTCCTTCTGCTCAGGCAATGTTCCCCAACTCTGAGGACTGTTTTTCCAGCAGGACAATGTGCCATGCCACACAGCTAGGACAATCAATGTGTGGATAAAGGACCACCACATCAAAACCCTGTCATGGCCAGCCCAATCTCCAGACCTGAACCCCATTGAAAACCTCTGGAATGTAATCAAGAGGAAGATGGATAGTCACAAGCCATCAAATAAAGAAGAACTGCTTACATTTCTGCACCATCCATGCTATGGAGCATGTGTCTCGTCAGGGGTGTGGGGTATGAACATTGTGCACTATACACGTCTATGGAGCATGTGTCTTGGCAGGGGTGTGGGGTAGTAACATTGTGCTCTGTACATGAAGCAAATAATTAATTGGGGCCATTATCTTCCGATTGCAGTTTAGTAGGGGGTTAGAATATAATGGCCTAATACGCTGGTAGAGACATCTTCCCACCGGACACACTGTGCACATCTACAGGGTCAGAAGTGTATTGCACAATAATACTGTAATGCGGGCGTCACACGGGACGATAACTCGTTCGATCGCACCCGCCCTCGTCGTTTGTGCGTCACAGGCAATTCATTGCCCGTGCACAAAGTCGTTTACCCCCATCCCACGTACTTACCTCCCGAACGACCTCACTGTGGGCGGCGAACATACTCTTCCTGAAGGGGGAGGGACGTTCAGCGTCACACAGCCGCCGGCCAATAGAAGTGGAGGGGCGGAGATGAGCGGGACGTAGACATCCCGCCCACCTCCTTCCTTCTGTATTGCCGGCGAGACGCAGGTAAGCTGTGTTCGTCGTTCCCGGGGGGCACACGGAGCGATGTATGCTGCCTCAGGAATGACGAACAACCAGAAGGAGGAACGGCAATATGAAAATGAACGACGTGTCAACGACCAACGATAAGGTGAGTATTTTTGCTCGTTCACAGTCATTCCGAGGTGTCACATGGTACGATATCTCTGACGATGCCGGATGTGCGTCACTAACGACGTGACCCCGACAACATATCGCCCGATATATCGTACAGTGTGACGCCCGCATAAGACGCCTGCGTAATCTAAAAGTGCTGAACATATACACATAAGACAATGAAAGAACGGGACCAGATCTATGTGGAGACCTGCAGACGGGACCAGATCTATAGTGCCTTGCAAAAGTATTCAGCCCCTTGATTTTTCCAACCTTTTCCCACATTTCAGGCTTCAAACATAAAAGATAAAATGTTAACGTTCTGGTGAAGAATCTACAACAAGTGACACAATTGTGAAGATGAAGGAAATGTATTGCTTATTTTAAAGTTTTTTAAAAGATAAATAACTGAAAATTGAGGCGTGCAATATTATTCATCCCCTTTACTTTCATTGCAGCAAACTCACTCCAGAAGGTGATTGAGGATCTCTGAATGATGCAATGTTGTCCTAAATGACTGATGATGATAAATATAAGCCCCTGTGTGTAATCAAGTCTCCGTATAATGCCCCTGCTCTGTGATAGTCTCATGTTCTGTGTAAAGCGCAGAGAGCATCATGAAGACCAAGGAACACAACAGGCAGGACCGTGATACTGTTGTGGAGACGTTTAAAGCCGGATTTGGTTACAAAAAGATTTCCAAAACTGTAAACATCCCAAGAAGCCCTGTGCAAGCGATCATATTGAAATGGAAGGAGCATCATACACTGCAAATCTACCAAGACCCGGCCTCCATCCAAACTGTCATCTCACACAAGGAGAAGACGGATCAGAGATGCAGCCAAGAGGCCCATGATCCCTCTGGATGATCTGCAGAGATCTACAGCTGAGGTGGGAGAGTCTGTCCATAGCACAACAATCAGTCTACACTGCACAAATCTGGCCTTTATGGAAGAGGGGCAAGAAGAAGCCATTTCTCAAAGATATCCATAAAAAGTGTTGTTTAAAGTTTCCCACAAGCCACCTAGAGACACCAAACATGTGGAAGAAGGGGCTCTGCTCAGAAGAAACCAAAATCACACTATTTGGGCACAATGCCAAACGATAAGCAACACAGCTCATCACCCTGAACACACCATCCCCACTGTCAAACATGGTGGTGGCAGCATCATGGTTTGGGCCTGCTTTTCTTCAGCAGGGACAGGGAAGATGGTAAAATTGATGGGAAGATGGATGGAGCCAAATACAGGACCATTTTTGAAGAAAACCTGTTGGAGTCTGCAAAAGACCTGAGACTGAGACGGAGATTTGTCTTCCAACAAGACAATGATACCAAACAAAGCAAAATCTACAATGGAATGGTCACAAATAACCGTATCCAGGTGTTAGAATGGCCAAGTCACAGTCCAGACCTGAACCCAATCGAGAACCTGTGGAAAGAGCTGAAAGCTGCTGTTCACAAACGCCTCCATCCAACCTCACTCAGCTCCAGCTGTTTACAAAGGAAGAATGGGCGAGAATTTCACCTCTCCATGTGCAAAACTGATAGACACATCCCCCAAGAGACTGCAGCTGTAATCACAGCAAAAGGGGGCGCTACAAAGGATTCACTTACAGGGGATGAATAATATTGCACCCACAATTCTCAGTTATTTATTTTTTACAAAAGTTTAAAATAAGCAATACATTTCCTTCCTCTTCACAATTGTGTCACTCGTAGATTCTTCACATTTTATCTTTATGTTTGACGCCTGAAATGTGGGAAAAGGTTGAAAAATTCAAGGGGGCTGAATACTTTTGTAGGGCACTGTATGTGGAGACCTGCAGACGGGACCAGATCTATGTGGGGACCTGCAGACGGGACCAGATCTATGTGGGGACCTGCAGACGGGACCAGATCTATGTGGGGACCTGCAGACGGGACCAGATCTATGTGGAGACCTGCAGACGGGACCAGATCTATGTGGGGACCTGCAGACGGGACCAGATCTATGTGGGGACCTGCAGACGGGACCAGATCTATGTGGAGACCTGCAGACGGGAACAGATCTATGTGGAGACCTGCAGACGGGACCAGATCTATGTGGAGACCTGCAGACGGGAACAGATCTATGTGGAGACCTGCAGACGAGACCAGATCTATGTGGGGACCTGCAGACGGGACCAGATCTATGTGGAGACCTGCAGACGGGACCAGATCTATGTGGGGACCTGCAGACGGGACCAGATCTATGTGGGGACCTGCAGACGGGACCAGATCTATGTGGAGACCTGCAGACGGGACCAGATCTATGTGGAGACCTGCAGACGGGACCAGATCTATGTGGAGACCTGCAGACGGGACCAGATCTATGTGGAGACCTGCAGACGGGACCAGATCTATGTGGGGACCTGCAGACGGGACCAGATCTATGTGGGGACCTGCAGACAGGACCAGATCTATGTGGGGACCTGCAGACGGGACCAGATCTATGTGGAGACCTGCAGACGAGACCAGATCTATGTGGGGACCTGCAGACGGGACCAGATCTATGTGGGGACCTGCAGACGGGACCAGATCTATGTGGGGACCTGCAGACGGGACCAGATCTATGTGGAGACCTGCAGACGGGAACAGATCTATGTGGGGACCTGCAGACGGGACCAGATCTATGTGGGGACCTGCAGACGGGACCAGATCTATGTGGAGACCTGCAGACGGGACCAGATCTATGTGGGGACCTGCAGACGGGACCAGATCTATGTGGGGACCTGCAGACGGGACCAGATCTATGTGGGGACCTGCAGACGGGACCAGATCTATGTGGAGACCTGCAGACGGGACCAGATCTATGTGGAGACCTGCAGACGGGACCAGATCTATGTGGAGACCTGCAGACGGGACCAGATCTATGTGGAGACCTGCAGACGGGACCAGATCTATGTGGAGACCTGCAGACGGGACCAGATCTATGTGGGGACCTGGAGACGGGACCAGATCTATGTGGAGACCTGCAGACGGGACCAGATCTATGTGGGGACCTGCAGACGGGACCAGATCTATGTGGGGACCTGCAGACGGGACCAGATCTATGTGGGGACCTGCAGACGGGACCAGATCTATGTGGGGACCTGCAGACGGGACCAGATCTATGTGGGGACCTGCAGACGGGACCAGATCTATGTGGAGACCTGCAGACTGGACCAGATCTATGTGGGGACCTGCAGACGGGACCAGATCTATGTGGAGACCTGCAGACGGGAACAGATCTATGTGGGGACCTGCAGACTGGACCAGATCTATGTGGGGACCTGCAGACGGGACCAGATCTATGTGGGGACCTGCAGACGGGACCAGATCTATGTGGAGACCTGCAGACGGGACCAGATCTATGTGGGGACCTGCAGACGGGACCAGATCTATGTGGGGACCTGCAGACGGGACCAGATCTATGTGGGGACCTGCAGACGGGACCAGATCTATGTGGGGACCTGCAGACGGGACCAGATCTATGTGGGGACCTGCAGACGGGACCAGATCTATGTGGGGACCTGCAGACGGGACCAGATCTATGTGGGGACCTGCAGACGGGACCAGATCTATGTGGGGACCTGCAGACGGGACCAGATCTATGTGGGGACCTGCAGACTGGACCAGATCTATGTGGGGACCTGCAGACGGGACCAGATCCATGTGGGGACCTGCAGACGGGACCAGATCTATGTGGAGACCTGCAGGCGGGACCAGATCTATGTGGGGACCTGCAGACGGGACCAGATCTATGTGGAGACCTGCAGACGGGACCAGATCTATGTGGAGACCTGCAGACGGGACCAGATCTATGTGGAGACCTGCAGACGGGACCAGATCTATGTGGAGACCTGCAGACGGGACCAGATCTATGTGGAGACCTGCAGACGGGACCAGATCTATGTGGAGACCTGCAGACGGGACCAGATCTATGTGGGGACCTGGAGACGGGACCAGATCTATGTGGAGACCTGCAGACGGGACCAGATCTATGTGGGGACCTGCAGACGGGACCAGATCTATGTGGGGACCTGCAGACGGGACCAGATCTATGTGGGGACCTGCAGACGGGACCAGATCTATGTGGGGACCTGCAGACGGGACCAGATCTATGTGGAGACCTGCAGACGGGACCAGATCTATGTGGGGACCTGCAGACGGGACCAGATCTATGTGGGGACCTGCAGACGGGACCAGATCTATGTGGGGACCTGCAGACGGGACCAGATCTATGTGGGGACCTGCAGACGGGACCAGATCTATTTGGGGACCTGCAGACGGGACCAGATCTATGTGGGGACCTGCAGACGGGACCAGATCTATGTGGGGACCTGCAGACGGGACCAGATCTATGTGGCGACCTGCAGACGGGACCAGATCTATGTGGGGACCTGCAGACTGGACCAGATCTATGTGGGGACCTGCAGACGGGACCAGATCTATGTGGGGACCTGCAGACGGGACCAGATCTATGTGGGGACCTGCAGACGGGACCAGATCTATGTGGGGACCTGCAGACTGGACCAGATCTATGTGGGGACCTGCAGACGGGACCAGATCTATGTGGGGACCTGCAGACGGGACCAGATCTATGTGGAGACCTGCAGACGGGACCAGATCTATGTGGGGACCTGCAGACGGGAACAGATCTATGTGGGGACCTGCAGACGGGATCAGATCTATGTGGGGACCTGCAGACGGGACCCCCGACATCGTCCTATTTACTAAACCGTATCAAACTGCCCCAAACTGTATAAACCGCACGATTATGATTGAACGTCCCGGTTTATTCCGCAGTCCGGCATTTCATAAAGACGTGTAACTATACTGTGAGTAAATGATTTATTGTACATAATCTCAGCATTGCCTCCAGGCGCGCTGCCCCCCACAGCCATGACAAAGTATTGCTGCTGTCAGTGCCACTCTGGTGAACAGCCATGTGCTGGCGCTTGGCATGCTGTGAATATCTGATCATCCGCGGTCTAAAGGCATCGGGCTGTGAAATGAAGTTCACTGAGAAACCATGCGCTCGCTCTGTTGTTCCTAAAGGCCCTTTACACACTGCAGCATCGCAAACGACATCGCTGTAACGTCACCGGTTTTGTGACGTAATAGCGACCTCCCCAGGACATTGCAGTGTGTGACACGCATCAGTGACCCGACCCCCGCTGTGAAGTTGTGATCGCTACAAATCGTTCAGGACTATTCCTAGGTCCTTTGTTTCCCGCTGTGCAGCATGATCGCTAGAAAGTCTCCGTGTGTAAAGGGGACTTTACAGCGACTTCGTTAGCGACTTCCCTTTCAAAAAGCTGCTTTACAACGTCCCCAATGACTAGCGAGGTCGCTCTGCAGGTCCGGATCGCTGTTGCGTCGTTGGCCAGGTTTGCCTGTTTGACCGCTCACCAGCGACTCACCAGAGACTTTGTAGCGATCCCGGCCAGGTTGGGATCGCTGGTGGGATTGCTGAAAGTCTCAGTGTGTAAAGGGGCCTAACTCTTCAAATATGCAGCCGGGAAGAGGATTGACGCTAGAGCCACTAACTGGATGTCGCAATCCTAAAAGTCAATACGGAGACACTACACTTCAAGCCTTCCCCCTCTCTGAAGAGGCTATTTGCAGATTTAAATTCTCAGAGAAGCATTGCATGGCCTATAAGTCTCCTTACACTGGCTTGGTGCTCTCCACAAGCAGAAACGTTTCCCCATACAGATCCTATCAGGAGCCCTTCACCCAGGCTAAATCAGATTTCATGTTTTGCATTGATGAGGAGCAAACACCCCCACAACACACTTCTGCAGATGAAGTTCCTGGTCTAACTCCTTATCCTTAGTGATGTCGGAAGGCTGTCAGTCCGCAGTGTGAGTGCAGGAATCTGCCCGCGCTCTCCGTCTGGGTGATCTACAGCTTCTCCTCATTTGTCTTCCTTCTCACCACGTGCCCCATTATTACCCTGGAGCGCCCCCCATTATTACCATGGAGCGTCCCCCATTATTACCCTGGAACATCCCTCATTATTACCCTGGAAAATCCTTCATTATTACCCTGGAAAATCCTTCATTATTACCCTGGAGCATCCCCCATTATTACCCTGGATCGTTCCCCATTATTACCCTGGAGCGCCCCCCATTATTACACTGGAGCGCCCCCCATTATTACCCTGGAGCGTCCCCCATTATTACCCTGGAGCGCCCCCCATTATTACCCTGGATTGTTCCCCATTATTACCCTGGAGCGCCCCCCATTATTACCCTGGATCGTTCCCCATTATTACCCTGGATCGTTCCCCATTATTACCCTGGAGCGCCCCCCATTATTACCCTGGAGCGCCCCCCATTATTACCCTGGAGCGTCCCCCATTATTACCCTGGAGCGCCCCCCATTATTACCCTGGATCGTTCCCCATTATTACCCTGGAGCGCCCCCCATTATTACCCTGGAACATTTCCCATTATTACCCTGGAGCGCCCCCCATTATTACCCTGGAGCGCCACCCATTATTACCCTGGAGCGCCACCCATTATTACCATGGATCGTTCCCCATTATTACCCTGGAAAATCCTTCATTATTACCCTGGAGCATCCCCCATTATTACCATGGATCGTTCCCCATTATTACCCTGGATCGTTCCCCATTATTACCCTGGAAAATCCCCCATTATTACCATGGATCGTTCCCCATTATTACCCTGGAACATCCCTCATTATTACCCTGGAACATCCCTCATTATTACCATGGATCGTTCCCCATTATTACCCTGGAACATCCCTCATTATTACCATGGATCGTTCCCCATTATTACCCTGGAACATCCCTCATTATTACCATGGATCATTCCCCATTATTACCCTGGAACATCCCCCATTATTACCATGGATCGTTCCCCATTATTACCCTGGAACATCCCCCATTATTACCATGGATCGTTCCCCATTATTACCCTGGAACATCCCTCATTATTACCCTGGAAAATCCTTCATTATTACCCTGGAGCATCCCCCATTATTACCCTGGATCGTTCCCCATTATTACCCTGGAGCGCCCCCCATTATTACCCTGGAGCGCCCCCCATTATTACCCTGGAGCATTTCCCATTATTACCCTGGAGCGCCCCCCATTATTACCCTGGAACATTTCCCATTATTACCCTGGAGCGCCCCCCATTATTACCCTGGAACATTTCCCATTATTACCCTGGATCGTTCCCCATTATTACCCTGGAGCGCCCCCCATTATTACCCTGGAACATTTCCCATTATTACCCTGGAGCGTCCCCCATTATTAGCCTGGAGCGCCCCCCATTATTACCCTGGAGCGTCCCCCATTATTACCATGGATCGTTCCCCATTATTACCCTGGAACATCCCTCATTATTACCCTGGAAAATCCTTCATTATTACCCTGGAAAATCCTTCATTATTACCCTGGAAAATCCTTCATTATTACCCTGGAGCATCCCCCATTATTACCCTGGAGCGCCCCCCATTATTACCCTGGAAAATCCCTCATTATTACCCTGGAAAATCCTTCATTATTACCCTGGAAAATCCTTCATTATTACCCTGGAGCATCCCCCATTATTACCCTGGAGCGCCCCCCATTATTACCCTGGAACATTTCCCATTATTACCCTGGAGCGCCCCCCATTATTACCCTGGAGCATCCCCCATTATTACCCTGGATCGTTCCCCATTATTACCCTGGAGCGCCCCCCATTATTACCCTGGAACATTTCCCATTATTACCCTGCAGCGTCCCCCATTATTAGCCTGGAAAATCCTTCATTATTACCCTGGAGCGCCCCCCATTATTACCATGGATCGTTCCCCATTATTACCCTGGAGCGCCACCCATTATTACCCTGGAGCGTCCCCCATTATTACCATGGATCGTTGCCCATTATTACCCTGGAGCGCCACCCATTATTACCCTGGAAAATCCTTCATTATTACCCTGGAGCGCCACCCATTAATACCCTGGAAAATCCTTCATTATTACCCTGGAGCGCCACCCATTATTACCCTGGAAAATCCTTCGTTATTACCCTGGAGCGCCCCCCATTATTACCCTGGAACATTTCCCAATATTACCCTGGAGTGTCCCCCATTATTACCCTGGAGCGCCCCCCATTATTACCCTGGAAAATCCTTCATTATTACCCTGGAGCGTCCCCCATTATTACCCTGGAGCGCCCCCCATTATTACACTGGAGCGTCCCTAATTATTACCCTGGAGCGCCCCCCATTATTACCCTGGAACATTTCCCATTATTACCCTGGAGTGTCCCCCATTATTACCCTGGAGCGCCCCCCCTTATTACCCTGGAAAAACCTTCATTATTACCCTGGAGCGTCCCTCATTATTACCCTGGAAAATCCTTCATTATTACCGTGGAAAATCCTTCATTATTACCCTGGAGCATCCCCCATTATTACCCTGGAGCGCCCCCCATTATTACCCTGGAGCATCCCCCATTATTACCCTGGAGCATCCCCCATTATTACCCTGGAGCGTCCCCCATTATTACCTTGGAGCGTCCCCCATTATTACCCTGGATCGTTCCCCATTATTACCCTGGAGCGCCCCCCATTATTACCCTGGAGCGTCCCCCATTATTACCCTGGAGCGTCCCCCATTATTACCCTGGAGCGTCCCCCATTATTACCCTGGAGAATCCCCCATTATTACCCTGGAGCATCCCCCATTATTACCCTGGAGCGCCCCCCATTATTACCCTGGAAAATCCTTCATTATTACCCTGGAGAATCCCCCATTATTACCCAGGAAAATCCTTCATTATTACCCTGGAGCATCCCCCATTATTACCCTGGAGCGTCCCCCATTATTACCCTGGAGCGTCCCCCATTATTACCCTGGAGCATCCCTCATTATTACCCTGGAGCATCCCCCATTATTACCCTGGAGCATCCCTCATTATTACCCTGGAGCATCCCCCATTATTACCCTGGAAAATCCTTCATTATTACCCTGGAGCACCCCCCATTATTACCCTGGAGCGTCCCCCATTACTACCCTGGAGCGTCCCCCATTACTACCCTGGAACGTCCCTCATTATTACCCTGGAGTGTCCCCCATTACTACCCTGGAGCATCCCCCATTATTACCTTGGAACATCCCTCATTATTACATTGGAGCGTCCCCGATTATTACCCTGGAGCGTCCCCCCTTATTACCCTGGAGCATCCCCCATTATTACCCTGGAGCGTCCCCCATTACTACCCTGGAGCGTCCCCCATTATTACCCTGGAGCATCCCCCATTATTACCCTGGAGCGTCCCCCATTATTACCCTGGAGCGTCCCTCATTATTACCCTGGAGCATCCCCCATTATTACCCTGGAGCGTCCCCCATTATTACCATGGAGGGCTGGGTCTTGAATTTAAATATGCAAATTGCTTCTTTGGAGAAAGAAGACTTGTGCGCTCACTTGGATGTAGCCTCCTAAGTCAATATTAGCCTTGTAACCTGGCCCCCGCTGTGAGGTCGCTGATCGCTACAAGTCGTTCAGGACCATTCTTTGACAGTGAGGCGAGGAAACAGTGAGGCGAGGAGACAGTGAGGCGAGGAGACAGTGAGGCGAGGAGACAGTGAGGCGAGGAGACAGTGAGGCGAGGAGACAGTGAGGCGAGGAGACAGTGAGGCGAGGAGACAGTGAGGCGAGGAGACAGTGAGGCGAGGAAACAGTGAGGCGAGGAAACAGTGAGGCGAGGAAACAGTGAGGCGAGGAAACATTGAGGCGAGGAAACAGTGAGACGAGGAAACAGTGAGGCGAGGAAACAGTGAGGCGAGGAAACAGTGAGGCGAGGAAACAGTGAGGCGAGGAATCAGTGAGGCGAGGAAACAGTGAGGCGAGGAAACAGTGAGGCGAGGAAACAGTGAGGCGAGGAAACATTGAGGCGAGGAAACATTGAGGCGAGGAAACAGTGAGGCGAGGAAACAGTGAGGCGAGGAAACAGTGAGGCGAGGAAACAGTGAGGCGAGGAGACAGTGAGGCGAGGAGACAGTGAGGCGAGGAGACAGTGAGGCGAGGAGACAGTGAGGCGAGGAGACAGTGAGGCGAGGAGACAGTGAGGCGAGGAGACAGTGAGGCGAGGAGACAGTGAGGCGAGGAGACAGTGAGGCGAGGAGACAGTGAGGCGAGGAGACAGTGAGGCGAGGAAACAGTGAGGCGAGGAAACAGTGAGGCGAGGAAACAGTGAGGCGAGGAAACATTGAGACGAGGAAACAGTGAGGCGAGGAAACAGTGAGGCGAGGAAACAGTGAGGCGAGGAATCAGTGAGGCGAGGAAACAGTGAGGCGAGGAAACAGTGAGGCGAGGAAACAGTGAGGCGAGGAAACAGTGAGGCGAGGAAACATTGAGGCGAGGAAACATTGAGGCGAGGAAACAGTGAGGCGAGGAAACAGTGAGGCGAGGAAACAGTGAGGCGAGGAAACAGTGAGGCGAGGAAACAGTGAGGCGAGGAAACATTGAGGCGAGGAAACAGTGAGGCGAGGAAACAGTGAGGCGAGGAAACAGTGAGGCGAGGAAACAGTGAGGCGAGGAAACAGTGAGGCGAGGAAACATTGAGGCGAGGAAACAGTGAGGCGAGGAAACATTGAGGCGAGGAAACAGTGAGGCGAGGAAACATTGAGGCGCATTTCTCCAGTCTCCCACAACACTTAGGCCATAAAAGCAGCAGCTGCCGGGAATTAAAATCTGTCTAATGAGCCTCGCAAAGCTCTCTTTTTGGATTTAAGGCTCAAAGTGAACGCTAAATCTGGAATAGTAACATTCCTCGAAGACTCCTCCAACAGCTGAGTCCTGGAATGTGAGCATTCGTACTAAATAAAGCAGGGACTGAAGAGGAGGCCGCGCAGCGCAGCACTGGCAGCTGGGAGCGCAGAAGGCTCAATATAGTGTTACAGCTCCACTGACCAGTAACTGCGCCATTTCTCTTACTATAGGCTCAATATAGTGTTACCGCTGCACTGACCAGTAACCGCGCCATTTAGCTCACTATAGGCTCAATATAGTGTTACCGCTGCGCTGACCAGTAACCGCGCCATTTCTCTTACTATAGGCTCAATATAGTGTTACCGCTGCACTGACCAGTAACCGCGCCATTTAGCTCACTATAGGCTCAATATAGTGTTACAGCTCCACTGACCAGTAACTGCGCCATTTCTCTTACTATAGGCTCAATATAGTGTTACAGCTGCACTGACCAGTAACCGCGCCATTTCTCTTACTATAGGCTCAATATAGTGTTACCGCTGCGCTGACCAGTAACCGCGCCATTTATCTCACTATAGGCTCAATATAGTGTTACAGCTCCACTGACCAGTAACTGCGCCATTTCTCTTACTATAGGCTCAATATAGTGTTACAGCTGCACTGACCAGTAACCGCGCCATTTCTCTTACTATAGGCTCAATATAGTGTTACCGCTGCGCTGACCAGTAACCGCGCCATTTATCTCACTATAGGCTCAATATAGTGTTACCGCTGCACTGACCAGTAACCGCGCCATAATAATAATAATAATAATAATTTTATTCATTTATATAGCGCTATTAATTCCACAGCGCTTTACATACATTTGCAACACTGTCCCCATTGGGGCTGCGCTGACCAGTAACCGCGCCATTTCTCTTACTATAGGCTCAATATAGTGTTACCGCTGCGCTGACCAGTAACCGCGCCATTTCTCTTACTATAGGCTCAATATAGTGTTACCGCTGCACTGACCAGTAACCGCGCCATCTCTCTTACTATAGGCTCAATATAGTGTTACCGCTGTGCTGACCAGTAACCGCGCCATTTCTCTTACTATAGGCTCAATATAGTGTTACCGCTGCGCTGACCAGTAACCGCGCCATTTATCTCACTATAGGCTCAATATAGTGTTACCGCTGCGCTGACCAGTAACCGCGCCATTTCTCTTACTATAGGCTCAATATAGTGTTACCGCTGCGCTGACCAGTAACCGCGCCATCTCTCTTACTATAGGCTCAATATAGTGTTACCGCTGTGCTGACCAGTAACCGCGCCATTTCTCTTACTATAGGCTCAATATAGTGTTACCGCTGCGCTGACCAGTAACCGCGCCATCTCTCTTACTATAGGCTCAATATAGTGTTACAGCTGCACTGACCAGTAACCGCGCCATCTCTCTTACTATAGGCTCAATATAGTGTTACAGCTGCACTGACCAGTAACCGCGCCATTTCTCTTACTATAGGCTCAATATAGTGTTACCGCTGTGCTGACCAGTAACCGCGCCATTTCTCTTACTATAGGCTCAATATAGTGTTACCGCTGCGCTGACCAGTAACCGCGCCATTTCTCTTACTATAGGCTCAATATAGTGTTACAGCTGCGCTGACCAGTAACCGCGCCATCTCTCTTACTATAGGCTCAATATAGTGTTACAGCTGCACTGACCAGTAACCGCGCCATCTCTCTTACTATAGGCTCAATATAGTGTTACCGCTGCGCTGACCAGTAACCGCGCCATCTCTCTTACTATAGGCTCAATATAGTGTTACCGCTGCACTGACCAGTAACCGCGCCATCTCTCTTACTATAGGCTCAATATAGTGTTACAGCTGCACTGACCAGTAACCGCGCCATCTCTCTTACTATAGGCTCAATATAGTGTTACCGCTGCGCTGACCAGTAACCGCGCCATCTCTCTTACTATAGGTTCAATATAGTGTTACAGCTGCACTGACCAGTAACCGCGCCATCTCTCTTACTATAGGCTCAATATAGTGTTACCGCTGTGCTGACCAGTAACCGCGCCATCTCTCTTACTATAGGCTCAATATAGTGTTACCGCTGCGCTGACCAGTAACCGCGCCATCTCTCTTACTATAGGCTCAATATAGTGTTACAGCTGCGCTGACCAGTAACCGCGCCATCTCTCTTACTATAGGCTCAATATAGTGTTACCGCTGTGCTGACCAGTAACCGCGCCATCTCTCTTACTATAGGCTCAATATAGTGTTACCGCTGTGCTGACCAGTAACCGCGGCATCTCTCTTACTATAGGCTCAATATAGTGTTACCGCTGTGCTGACCAGTAACCGCGCCATTTCTCTTACTATAGAATTGCACCATTTCCTTACAAATTCTGCAATGAGCAGAAGCGCATTACAAGGCATCTGTGATGGAAGTACAGTCATGGCCGCAAGTCTTGGCACCCTTGAAATTGGTCCAGAAAATGAAGTATTTCTCTCAGAAAAGTATTGCACTTCCACGTTGTGTTATACACGTGTTATTTCCTTTGTGTGTATTGGAACAAGACAAAAAAAAAACAAAAATAGAAAAAAACAATTGGACGATTTCACACAAAGCCCGTAAAATGCCCCTCAGCTTAACATTTGGTTGCACCCCAATAAATCATTTCCATCAGACACCTGCTGTCCACAGCTTCTTCCTCCTCTCACCTGGAGTCTCGGAGTCTTCTTTATAAATGTCTCCAGGTCTCGCATATCTGAAGACATCTTCTCTTCTTCTCTTAATCTTCAGATCTGTCCACAGGGGTCAATGGGGTTTAGATATGGACTCACTGTGGCCTCTTTAGGACTCTCCAGCAAATTGTTTCCATCCATTTGTGGAGCTTCTTGAAGTGTTTGGAGTCAGTCTTCTGCTGGAGACCCCTGACCTAGCACTATACTGGGCTTTCTGACATTGGGCTCTATGTTGCCACCCAAAATCCTCTGCTTTCTTCAGATTTCATGAAGTCTTGCACACAGTCATGAAACCCAGTGCCAGAAGCAGCAGAACACCTCCAAAACATCTCCGACAGATATAACCTAAACCACTAATCCAAGAGTTATCGCCTTCTTTATTATCTGTAACAGGGAATACACGAAAAACAATCCTCCGATCTCACAGCTGAATGTGGCTCTGGAGGTCAGGAAGGTTGGGGATCGCTGAATGTGGCTCTGGAGGTCAGGAAGGTTGGGGATCGCTGAATGTGGCTCTGGAGGTCAGGAAGGTTGGGGATCGCTGAATGTGGCTCTGGAGGTCAGGAAGGTTGGGGATCGCTGAATGTGGCTCTGGAGGTCAGGAAGGTTGGGGATCGCTGAATGTGGCTCTGGAGGTCAGGAAGGTTGGGGATCGCTGAATGTGGCTCTGGAGGTCAGGAAGGTTGGGGATCGCTGAATGTGGCTCTGGAGGTCAGGAAGGTTGGGGATCGCTGAATGTGGCTCTGGAGGTCAGGAAGGTTGGGGATCGCAATCTACACCCCAAGGTAGGTCAGATGCTACCATATAATTGGCCCCTGCGTGGCCTCAAGATTGCGCACAGCGTCACCATCCGCAGCACGGTTATACCGGCCAAGAGAAGACCAGAACGTGGAGACCTCAGAACTACCGTCCATAGGCGTAGCGTGTTCAGATGGCGGCTGAGGTATATGTAGAATACATTATATTACAGATGCAGGATTGTGCTTTATTAGAGAATGTGTAAAACCACTGGGTAATTGTTTCATTAAAAGTCATTAAAAACATGAACTTTACCAAAGACAAACAGTTGCATCTGGGCAGTGTCAGCGCCCTCCACCCGAATTCCTATATCCATGACTGTATGGTCATTGCTGATGAAAGCCTGGGATGGGCTGAAACATCATTTATAGGACTAGATTATTGAATGAAAAGCCTGATTCATGAGCAGAAGAGTGGCGGGACGTGACTGCAATCCACAGAAAAGCCTGGGCCTGTCTACACCAGACACAACCCTCCTAAACCTGGCACCTGCCAGTGCACGAGCTGCCTGCTATTTACACGCACTAGATATAAGTGGCATGTGCGCTGGCATGTTAGCTATTAATGGTCCATGTGCGCTCAGTGGCGTACGGGCAGCACACATCCAGCAGTGCCGAAGCCGGAGAGTGAGCGCGCAGGGCCGAAGCCGGAGACTGAGCGCGCAGTGCAGAAGCCGGAGACTGAGCGCGCAGAGCAGAAGCCGGAGACTGAGCGCGCAGTGCAGAAGCCAGAGACTGAGCGCGCAGTGCAGAAGCCAGAGACTGAGCGCGCAGTGCAGAAGCCAGAGACTGAGCGCGCAGTGCAGAAGCCGGAGACTGAGCGCGCAGTGCAGAAGCCGGAGACTGAGCGCGCAGTGCAGAAGCCGGAGACTGAGCGCGCAGTGCAGAAGCCGGAGACTGAGCGCGCAGTGCAGAAGCCGGAGACTGAGCGCGCAGTGCAGAAGCCGGAGACTGAGCGCGCAGTGCAGAAGCCGGAGACTGAGCGCGCAGTGCAGAAGCCGGAGACTGAGCGCGCAGTGCAGAAGCCGGAGACTGAGCGCGCAGTGCAGAAGCCGGAGACTGAGCGCGCAGTGCAGAAGCCGGAGACTGAGCGCGCAGTGCAGAAGCCGGAGACTGAGCGCGCAGTGCAGAAGCCGGAGACTGAGCGCGCAGTGCAGAAGCCGGAGACTGAGCGCGCAGTGCAGAAGCCGGAGACTGAGCGCGCAGTGCAGAAGCCGGAGACTGAGCGCGCAGGGCCGAAGCCGGAGACTGAGCGCGCAGGGCCGAAGCCGGAGACTGAGCGCGCAGGGCCGAAGCCGGAGACTGAGCGCGCAGGGCCGAAGCCGGAGACTGAGCGCGCAGGGCCGAAGCCGGAGACTGAGCGCGCAGGGCCGAAGCCGGAGACTGAGCGCGCAGGGCCGAAGCCGGAGACTGAGCGCGCAGGGCCGAAGCCGGAGACTGAGCGCGCAGGGCCGAAGCCGGAGACTGAGCGCGCAGTGCAGAAGCCGGAGACTGAGCGCACAGTGCAGAAGCCGGAGACTGAGCGCACAGTGCAGAAGCCGGAGACTGAGCGCACAGTGCCCCACACAGCAGCATGTCATCTCAACTATGGATTTCTCTAAAAGAGCAAAATGGATATCTACAAGAAAGTTAGGGACTTAGCAGTAAGGCGTCTACATACCATCAGTTTGGAGCACATAATCCTGATGCCGGTTGCCTATAAATTTACTGTTGGGACCCTGCGATCCGTGCAGTTTGATGCTCCTCAGTCTGGTCCAAACACGACCTACCATGGCAGTCAAAAAACAACATCTGCACCATGTGGGCCGCCCTTTGATTTTTTTTTAACTTTTGCATTTTTCCGCTTAGCAATGGTGGCTATAAGCCCGGCTCACACACATTAATAGAAGCTTTTCCTTGTTGACTCAAACTTCAAGCAAAATGTTTCATGTTTGCTGAAGAGGAGGATGAATCATGGGTGATTTGCATCGAGGACACTGAGCGCTTTGTGACATGAGCCTGGCAACTGGATGGAAGCTGTGGATGGACGGATCACATAGAAAATCCCGCAGGAGACGGACGCTGCCGCCTCATCAGGAGCCCAGTAACCATGCACACCGGCGCCGGCGGCCACCACCCAAAATGAAGAAATCGCTCAGGATTTAAGCAGCAACACATTGAGAAATTACCTAACACATGTGTATATCTGTAAAGACGTCAGTGAGCAAGAACTAGCACTCACTGCATCATGGGGGCACGGCTCACAACTACCACTCACTGCATCATGGGGGTACGGCTCACAACTACCACTCACTGCATCATGGGGGCACGGCTCACAACTACCACTCACTGCATCATGGGGGTACGGCTCACAACTACCACTCACTGCATCATGGGGGTACGGCTCACAACTACCACTCACTGCATCATGGGGGTACAGCTCACAACTACCACTCACTGCATCATGGGGGTACGGCTCACAACTACCACTCACTGCATCATGGGGGCACGGCTCACAACTACCACTCACTGCATCATGGGGGCACGGCTCACAACTACCACTCACTGCATCATGGGGGTACGGCTCACAACTACCACTCACTGCATCATGGGGGCACGGCTCACAACTACCACTCACTGCATCATGGGGGTACGGCTCACAACTACCACTCACTGCATCATGGGGGTACGGCTCACAACTACCACTCACTGCATCATGGGGGTACGGCTCACAACTACCACTCACTGCATCATGGGGGTACGGCTCACAACTACCACTCACTGCATCATGGGGGTACGGCTCACAACTACCACTCATTGCATCATGGGGGTACGGCTCACAACTACCACTCACTGCATCATGGGGGTACGGCTCACAACTACCACTAACTGCATCATGGGGGTACGGCTCAGAACAACCACTCACTGCATCATGGGGGTACGGCTCACAACAACCACTCACTGCATCATGGGGGTACGGCTCACAACTACCACTCACTGCATCATGGGGGTACAGCTCACAACTACCACTCACTGCATCATGGGGGCACGGCTCACAACTACCAACAACTACCACTCACTGCATCATGGGGGTACGGCTCACAACTACCACTCACTGCATCATGGGGGTACGGCTCAGAACTACCACTCACTGCATCATGGGGGTACGGCTCACAACTACCACTCACTGCATCATGGGGGTACGGCTCACAACTACCACTCATTGCATCATGGGGGTACGGCTCACAACTACCACTCACTGCATCATGGGGGTACGGCTCACAACTACCACTAACTGCATCATGGGGGTATGGCTCAGAACAACCACTCACTGCATCATGGGGGTACGGCTCACAACAACCACTCACTGCATCATGGGGGTACGGCTCACAACTACCACTCACTGCATCATGGGGGTACAGCTCACAACTACCACTCACTGCATCATGGGGGCACGGCTCACAACTACCACTCACTGCATCATGGGGGTACGGCTCACAACTACCACTCACTGCATCATGGGGGTACGGCTCACAACTACCACTCACTGCATCATGGGGGTACGGCTCACAACTACCACTCACTGCATCATGGGGGTACGGCTCACAACTACCACTCACTGCATCATGGGGGTACGGCTCACAACTACCACTCACTGCATCATGGGGGTACGGCTCACAACTACCACTCACTGCATCATGGGGGTACGGCTCACAACTACCACTCACTGCATCATGGGGGTACGGCTCACAACTACCACTCACTGCATCATGGGGGTACGGCTCACAACAACCACTCACTGCATCATGGGGGTACGGCTCACAACTACCACTCATTGCATCATGGGGGTACGGCTCACAACTACCACTCACTGCATCATGGGGGTACGGCTCACAACTACCACTCACTGCATCATGGGGGTACGGCTCACAACTACCACTCACTGCATCATGGGGGTACGGCTCACAACTACCACTCACTGCATCATGGGGGTACGGCTCACAACTACCACTCATTGCATCATGGGGGTACGGCTCACAACTACCACTCACTGCATCATGGGGGTACGGCTCACAACTACCACTCACTGCATCATGGGGGTACGGCTCACAACTACCACTCACTGCATCATGGGGGTACGGCTCACAACTACCACTCACTGCATCATGGGGGTACGGCTCACAACTACCACTCACTGCATCATGGGGGTACGGCTCACAACTACCACTCACTGCATCATGGGGGTACGGCTCACAACTACCACTCACTGCATCATGGGGGCACGGCTCACAACTACCACTCACTGCATCATGGGGGTACGGCTCACAACTACCACTCACTGCATCATGGGGGTACGGCTCACAACTACCACTCACTGCATCATGGGGGTACGGCTCACAACTACCACTCACTGCATCATGGGGGTACGGCTCACAACTACCACTCACTGCATCATGGGGGTACGGCTCAGAACAACCACTCACTGCATCATGGGGGTACGGCTCACAACTACCACTCACTGCATCATGGGGGCACGGCTCACAACTACCACTCACTGCATCATGGGGGTACGGCTCACAACTACCACTCATTGCATCATGGGGGTACGGCTCACAACTACCACTCACTGCATCATGGGGGTACGGCTCACAACTACCACTAACTGCATCATGGGGGTACGGCTCAGAACAACCACTCACTGCATCATGGGGGTACGGCTCACAACAACCACTCACTGCATCATGGGGGTACGGCTCACAACTACCACTCACTGCATCATGGGGGTACAGCTCACAACTACCACTCACTGCATCATGGGGGCACGGCTCACAACTACCAACAACTACCACTCACTGCATCATGGGGGTACGGCTCACAACTACCACTCACTGCATCATGGGGGTACGGCTCACAACTACCACTCACTGCATCATGGGGGTACGGCTCACAACTACCACTCACTGCATCATGGGGGTACGGCTCACAACTACCACTCACTGCATCATGGGGGTACGGCTCACAACTACCACTCACTGCATCATGGGGGTACGGCTCACAAATACCACTCACTGCATCATGGGGGTACAGCTCACAACTACCACTCACTGCATCATGGGGGTACAGCTCACAACTACCACTCATTGCATCATGGGGGTACGGCTCACAACTACCACTCACTGCATCATGGGGGTACGGCTCACAACTACCACTCACTGCATCATGGGGGTACGGCTCAGAACAACCACTCACTGCATCATGGGGGTACAGCTCACAACTACCACTCACTGCATCATGGGGGTACGGCTCAGAACAACCACTCACTGCATCATGGGGGTACGGCTCACAACTACCACTCACTGCATCATGGGGGTACAGCTCACAACTACCACTCACTGCATCATGGGGGTACAGCTCACAACTACCACTCACTGCATCATGGGGGTACGGCTCACAACTACCACTCACTGCATCATGGGGGTACGGCTCACAACAACCACTCACTGCATCATGGGGGTACGGCTCACAACTACCACTCATTGCATCATGGGGGTACGGCTCACAACTACCACTCATTGCATCATGGGGGTACAGTTCACAACTACCACTCACTGCATCATGGGGGTACAGCTCACAACTACCACTCACTGCATCATGGGGGTACGGCTCACAACAACCACTCACTGCATCATGGGGGTACAGCTCACAACTACCACTCACTGCATCATGGGGGTACAGCTCACAACTACCACTCACTGCATCATGGGGGTACGGCTCACAACTACCACTCATTGCATCATGGGGGTACAGCTCACAACTACCACTCACTGCATCATGGGGGTACGGCTCACAACTACCACTCATTGCATCATGGGGGTACGGCTCACAACTACCACTCACTGCATCATGGGGGTACAGCTCACAACTACCACTCACTGCATCATGGGGGTACGGCTCACAACTACCACTCACTGCATCATGGGGGTACAGCTCAGTTCAGACCAGCGCATTTCACACTCCATATACAGACTGTACCGCACGGACGGACCATTGCCCTCCCAACCCAAACATATAGCATCAGATACGCCTGTGAAGCTTTATGAATGGGTTGGGAAACGTTAGCTCAGTCCGCGCATTGTGGTCCATGAAATACAGTCTAAAGTGCACCTGATAAAAGGTAAAACTAATTATTACACGGTGGGCACTATAAGGCGGTGGGCACTATAAGGCGGTGGGCACTATAAGGTGGTGGGCACTATAAGGCGGTGGGCACTATAAGGCTTCAGGCGATTCCCCTGAAAAAGCAAAGCAAAAGTGCCCCATAAAATGAACAGAATGCACAGAAACAACATTACTGTGTGCATAGTCCATCTTATATCACAACTCCCAACTCTGAAGAAGTAATATGTCTATTCCACAATTCACTGTATAGAGTAAAGGACGCCGGCGGCTGGGCCACAGCAAGAACAACAATGCAGGAAAACCACTGCCGGCTGTATAGAGTAAAGGACGCCGGCGGCTGGGCCACAGCAAGAACAACAATGCAGGAAAACCACTGCCGGCTGTATGGAGTAAAGGACGCCGGCGGCTGGGCCACAGTAAGAACAACAATGCAGGAAAACCACTGCCGGCTGTATAGAGTAAAGGACGCCGGCGGCTGGGCCACAGCAAGAACAACAATGCAGGAAAACCACTGCCGGCTGTATGGAGTAAAGGACGCCGGCGGCTGGGCCACAGCAAGAACAACAATGCAGGAAAACCACTGCCGGCTGTATAGAGTAAAGGACGCCGGCGGCTGGGCCACAGCAAGAAAAACAATGCAGGAAAACCACTGCCGGCTGTATAGAGTAAAGGACGCCGGCGGCTGGGCCACAGCAAGAACAACAATGCAGGAAAACCACTGCCGGCTGTATGGAGTAAAGGACGCCGGCGGCTGGGCCACAGCAAGAACAACAATGCAGGAAAACCACTGCCGGCTGTATGGAGTAAAGGACGCCGGCGGCTGGGCCACAGCAAGAACGACAATGCAGGAAAACCACTGCCGGCTGTATGGAGTAAAGGACGCCGGCGGCTGGGCCACAGCAAGAACAACAATGCAGGAAAACCACTGCCAGCTGTATGGAGTAAAGGACGCCGGCGGCTGGGCCACAGCAAGAACAACAATGCAGGAAAACCACTGCCAGCTGTATGGAGTAAAGGACCCCGGGGCTGGGCCACAGCAAGAACAACAATGCAGGAAAACCACTGCCGGCTGTATGGAGTAAAGGACGCCGGCGGCTGGGCCACAGCAAGAACAACAATGCAGGAAAACCACTGCCGGCTGTATGGAGTAAAGGACGCCGGCGGCTGGGCCACAGCAAGAACGACAATGCAGGAAAACCACTGCCGGCTGTATGGAGTAAAGGACGCCGGCGGCTGGGCCACAGCAAGAACAACAATGCAGGAAAACCACTGCCAGCTGTATGGAGTAAAGGACACCGGTGGCTGGGCCACAGCAAGAACAACAATGCAGGAAAACCACTGCCGGCTGTATGGAGTAAAGGACGCCGGTGGCTGGGCCACAGCAAGAACAACAATGCAGGAAAACCACTGCCGGCTGTATGGAGTAAAGGACGCCGGCGGCTGGGCCACAGCAAGAACAACAATGCAGGAAAACCACTGCCGGCTGTATGGAGTAAAGGACGCCGGCGGCTGGGCCACAGCAAGAACAACAATGCAGGAAAACCACTGCCAGCTGTATGGAGTAAAGGACACCGGTGGCTGGGCCACAGCAAGAACAACAATGCAGGAAAACCACTGCCGGCTGTATGGAGTAAAGGACGCCGGTGGCTGGGCCACAGCAAGAACAACAATGCAGGAAAACCACTGCCGGCTGTATGGAGTAAAGGACGCCGGTGGCTGGGCCACAGCAAGAACAACAATGCAGGAAAACCACTGCCAGCTGTATGGAGTAAAGGACGCCGGCGGCTGGGCCACAGCAAGAACAACAATGCAGGAAAACCACTGCCAGCTGTATGGAGTAAAGGACGCCGGCGGTTGGGCCACAGCAAGAACAACAATGCAGGAAAACCACTGCCAGCTGTATGGAGTAAAGGACGCCGGCGGCTGGGCCACAGCAAGAACGACAATGCAGGAAAACCACTGCCGGCTGTATGGAGTAAAGGACGCCGGCGGCTGGGCCACAGCAAGAACGACAATGCAGGAAAACCACTGCCGGCTGTATGGAGTAAAGGACGCCGGCGGCTGGGCCACAGCAAGAACAACAATGCAGGAAAACCACTGCCAGCTGTATGGAGTAAAGGACGCCGGCGGCTGGGCCACAGCAAGAATGACAATGCAGGAAAACCACTGCCGGCTGTATGGAGTAAAGGACGCCGGCGGCTGGGCCACAGCAAGAACGACAATGCAGGAAAACCACTGCCGGCTGTATGGAGTAAAGGACGCCGGCGGCTGGGCCACAGCAAGAACAACAATGCAGGAAAACCACTGCCAGCTGTATGGAGTAAAGGACACCGGCGGCTGGGCCACAGCAAGAACAACAATGCAGGAAAACCACTGCCAGCTGTATGGAGTAAAGGACACCGGTGGCTGGGCCACAGCAAGAACAACAATGCAGGAAAACCACTGCCGGCTGTATGGAGTAAAGGACGCCGGTGGCTGGGCCACAGCAAGAACAACAATGCAGGAAAACCACTGCCGGCTGTATGGAGTAAAGGACGCCGGCGGCTGGGCCACAGCAAGAACGACAATGCAGGAAAACCACTGCCGGCTGTATGGAGTAAAGGACGACGGCGGCTGGGCCACAGCAAGAACAACAATGCAGGAAAACCACTGCCAGCTGTATGGAGTAAAGGACACCGGTGGCTGGGCCACAGCAAGAACAACAATGCAGGAAAACCACTGCCGGCTGTATGGAGTAAAGGACGCCGGTGGCTGGGCCACAGCAAGAACAACAATGCAGGAAAACCACTGCCGGCTGTATGGAGTAAAGGACGCCGGCGGCTGGGCCACAGCAAGAACAACAATGCAGGAAAACCACTGCCGGCTGTATGGAGTAAAGGACGCCGGCGGCTGGGCCACAGCAAGAACAACAATGCAGGAAAACCACTGCCAGCTGTATGGAGTAAAGGACACCGGTGGCTGGGCCACAGCAAGAACAACAATGCAGGAAAACCACTGCCGGCTGTATGGAGTAAAGGACGCCGGTGGCTGGGCCACAGCAAGAACAACAATGCAGGAAAACCACTGCCGGCTGTATGGAGTAAAGGACGCCGGCGGCTGGGCCACAGCAAGAACAACAATGCAGGAAAACCACTGCCAGCTGTATGGAGTAAAGGACGCCGGCGGCTGGGCCACAGCAAGAACAACAATGCAGGAAAACCACTGCCAGCTGTATGGAGTAAAGGACGCCGGCGGTTGGGCCACAGCAAGAACAACAATGCAGGAAAACCACTGCCAGCTGTATGGAGTAAAGGACGCCGGCGGCTGGGCCACAGCAAGAACGACAATGCAGGAAAACCACTGCCGGCTGTATGGAGTAAAGGACGCCGGCGGCTGGGCCACAGCAAGAACGACAATGCAGGAAAACCACTGCCGGCTGTATGGAGTAAAGGACGCCGGCGGCTGGGCCACAGCAAGAACAACAATGCAGGAAAACCACTGCCAGCTGTATGGAGTAAAGGACGCCGGCGGCTGGGCCACAGCAAGAACGACAATGCAGGAAAACCACTGCCGGCTGTATGGAGTAAAGGACGCCGGCGGCTGGGCCACAGCAAGAACAACAATGCAGGAAAACCACTGCCGGCTGTATGGAGTAAAGGACGCCGGCGGCTGGGCCACAGCAAGAACAACAATGCAGGAAAACCACTGCCGGCTGTATGGAGTAAAGGACGCCGGCGGCTGGGCCACAGCAAGAACAACAATGCAGGAAAACCACTGCCGGCTGTATGGAGTAAAGGACGCCGGCGGCTGGGCCACAGCAAGAACGACAATGCAGGAAAACCACTGCCGGCTGTATGGAGTAAAGGACGCCGGCGGCTGGGCCACAGCAAGAACAACAATGCAGGAAAACCACTGCCGGCTGTATGGAGTAAAGGACACCGGCGGCTGGGCCACAGCAAGAACGACAATGCAGGAAAACCACTGCCGGCTGTATGGAGTAAAGGACGCCGGCGGCTGGGCCACAGCAAGAACGACAATGCAGGAAAACCACTGCCGGCTGTATGGAGTAAAGGACACCGGCGGCTGGGCCACAGCAAGAACAACAATGCAGGAAAACCACTGCCGGCTGTATGGAGTAAAGGACACCGGCGGCTGGGCCACAGCAAGAACGACAATGCAGGAAAACCACTGCCGGCTGTATGGAGTAAAGGACACCGGCGGCTGGGCCACAGCAAGAACAACAATGCAGGAAAACCACTGCCGGCTGTATGGAGTAAAGGACACCGGCGGCTGGGCCACAGCAAGAACGAAAATGCAGGAAAACCACTGCCGGCTGTATGGAGTAAAGGACACCGGCGGCTGGGCCACAGCAAGAACGAAAATGCAGGAAAACCACTGCCGGCTGTATGGAGTAAAGGACACCGGCGGCTGGGCCACAGCAAGAACAACAATGCAGGAAAACCACTGCCGGCTGTATGGAGTAAAGGACGCCGGCGGCTGGGCCACAGCAAGAACAACAATGCAGGAAAACCACTGCCGGCTGTATGGAGTAAAGGACGCCGGCGGCTGGGCCACAGCAAGAACAACAATGCAGGAAAACCACTGCCGGCTGTATGGAGTAAAGGACGCCGGCGGCTGGGCCACAGCAAGAACAACAATGCAGGAAAACCACTGCCGGCTGTATGGAGTAAAGGACGCCGGCGGCTGGGCCACAGCAAGAACGACAATGCAGGAAAACCACTGCCGGCTGTATGGAGTAAAGGACACCGGCGGCTGGGCCACAGCAAGAACAACAATGCAGGAAAACCACTGCCGGCTGTATGGAGTAAAGGACACCGGCGGCTGGGCCACAGCAAGAACAACAATGCAGGAAAACCACTGCCGGCTGTATGGAGTAAAGGACACCGGCGGCTGGGCCACAGCAAGAACGACAATGCAGGAAAACCACTGCCAGCTGTATGGAGTAAAGGACGCCGGCGGCTGGGCCACAGCAAGAACAACAATGCAGGAAAACCACTGCCGGCTGTATGGAGTAAAGGACGCCGGCGGCTGGGCCACAGCAAGAACAACAATGCAGGAAAACCACTGCCAGCTGTATGGAGTAAAGGACGCCGGCGGCTGGGCATTGTACACTTTTTACATTTGCAATTGTCAGTATTTGCCTTGTGCATGGAAATAACAATGATCTAGTTATTTTTCAAATTGAGAAAAGCAACATTATAATAAAATTTACATTCTCAGCTTCTCCTATTTCTGACAAATAAAAATAAAACTTGACATATATATATTATTATTATTTATTATTACATATATATGTATATAGTATATTATGGCAAATTGTGAAAACGCCCCCCTGCACCTCACACACCGGTCGGGGGGGGGGGGGACGGGGGGAGGTGGGGGAGGGGGGGGTGCTTCATGTAATTTTGCATCACAGTTTAACATTTTCTAATAAAATAAATAAATTAAAAATTCATGTTTGAGACTAAAGCGGCTTTACGCGCTGCGATATCGTTAGTGAATTATCGTCGGGGTCACGGTGTTAGTGACGCACATCCGGCCTCATTAAAGGCCCTGTCACACACACAGATAAATCTGCGGCAGATCTGTGGTTGCAGTGAAATTGTGGACAATCAGTGACAGGTTTGTGGCTGTGTACAAATGGAACAATATGTCCATGATTTCACTGCAACCACAGATCTGCCAAAGATTTATCTCTGTGTGTGACGGGGCCTTAAGGACATCGCAGCGTGTGACACTTATGAGCGACCTTAAACGATCGCAAAAGCGGTCAAAATCGTTTGCCGCGGAGCGGTCGTCCTGAAACAAAAAATCGTTTATTTCTAATTAGTGATGTTGTTCCTCGTTCCTGCGGCCGCACACATCGCTACATGTGACATCGCTCCGTGTGACATCGCTACGTGTGACATCGCTACGTGTGACATCGCTACGTGTGACATCGCTACGTGTGACATCGCTACGTGTAACACCGCAGGAGCGAGGAGCCTCACCTTACCTGTCTCTACCGGCAATGAGGAAGGATGGAGGTGGGCGGGATGTTTACATCCTGCTCATCTCCGCCCCTTCGCTTCTATTGGATGCCTGCCGTGTGACGTTGCTGTGACGCCACTCAACCCGCCCCCTTAAGGTCAGAGCGACGTCGCAGGGCAGGTAAGTGCATGTGACGGGGGTGCGCGATTTTGTGCGTGATGGGCAGCGATATGCTCGTGTCGCACAAACGATAGGGGCGGGTACGCACGCTAGTTATATCAGTACCGATCGTTACAGATATTGCTACTGTGTAAAGCCCCCTTAAGGGGTACTTTGCACGTTGCGACATCGCTAGCAAAGCTGAGCGCGATAGCACCCGCCCCCGTCGCACATGCGATATGTGGTGCTTGCTGCCGTAGCGAACATTAGCACTATGGCAGCATCACACGCACACACCTGGTCGCCGATGTCACTGTGACTGCTGAACAATCCCTCCTTCAAGGGGGCGGGTCGTGCGGCGTCACACAGCAGGCGGCCAATAGAAGCGGAGGGGTGGAGATGACGGGATGTAAACATCCCACCCACCTTCTCCCTTCTGCATTGACGGCGGGCGCAGGTAAGGAGACGTTTGTCGCTCCTGCGGCTTCACACACAGCGATATGTGGAGCTGCAGGAACGAGGAACAACATCGCACCTGCGGTCGAGCCGACATTATGGAAATGAACGATGGGACACAGATCAACGATTTTTGCTTGTTTCACGCTCGTTCATCTTCTCTCCTAAAATTTATATGTTGCGATGTCGTTACCGGCGCCGGATGTGCGTCACTTTCGATTTGACTCCAACGATATCGAAGTAGCGATGTCGCAACGTGCAAAGTACCCCTAAATGTCTTAACCCAAGTAAATCCTTAGACATAAAAAAAATCTTCCAAACCGGAAGCAGAACTGGCGCATTGCTTCTAGATCTCAATGTTACTAATGTCTACACCGCACAGTCACAAATTCACCAGAGCAGAACGCCAGCAAACGGCGGGACAGAATTACCAAATGTGCTTCAGAAACAAACCAGGTCGTCATATCGTCATAGTCTACAGGACAATGAAGAAAAAACAAAAAGCCAGCACCAAATGTGCACTTCAGCACTAAACATTCCAAACTGTACTTATTATAAAAATTTTGAGATTTTTGGCAAAAAATTGCAATTTCTTGAGCTGCCCCGCCACGTCACGGCAAATCTCATTAGAGGCAGTCCTACACTAAAATACTTTTATAAAATGTGCCATACGGCCTCACATATGAATAGTAGAACTGCTCTCAGCAGCACTCACCTGGTCTATTTCAATCCCGTACCCATGACTGAGTCATGGCTGTGGGCGGGACAGGTCCAAGCAAATGCTGCATGAAGTAAATAGCCATTGCAACTTTTTGCCAAAAATCTCAAAAAATTTTTTTATAATAAGTACAGTTTGGAATGTTTAGTGCTGTAGTGCACATTGGTGCTGGCTTTTTGTTATTTCTTCATAGTCTACAGGACGACAATCCGAGGCCGCAGAGGCACTGCTGGGTCGTGAGGGTGATAACACGAGGAGAGGTTCCTGGCATCACTGGATGCCGCTCCCTCATCACCGCACGGAAGCGAAACGTCTGTTCTGTCTCTTCATGTGCTGTGCCCTGAAGATTGCCCCGAGCGGCTGATAACGCGGCTTTACACGCTGCGATATCGTTAATGTTTTATCGTCGGGGTCACGTCGTTAGTGATGCACATCCGGCCTCATTAATGAGATCGCAGCGTGTGACACTGATGTGCGACCTAAAACGATCCCAAAAGTGGCACAAATCGTTTGCCGTGGAGAGGTCGTCCTAAAACAAAAAATTGGTCACCTCTCATTAGTGATGTTGTTCCTCGTCCCTGCGGCAGCGCACATCGCTATATGTGACACCGCAGGAGCGAGGAGCCTCTCCTTACCTGCCTCCACCGGCAATGCGGAAGGAAGGAGGTGGGCGGGATGTTACGTCCCGCTCAGCTCCGCCCCTCCGCTTCTATAGGACGCCTGCCATGTGACGTCGCTGTGACGCCGCACGACCCGCCCCCTTAGGAAGGAGGCGGATCGCCGGCCAGAGCAACGTCGCAGGGCAGGTATGTGCGTGTGACGGGGGGAGCGCGATTTTGTGCGCGGCGGGCAGCGATATGCCTGTGTCGCACAAACGAGGGGGCGGGTACCCACGATAGCAATATCGGTACCGTGTAAACCCCCTTTAGATTCTGGCTCCTGGACGCTCATTACTACGGATCCATGGACTTCTCTGCTACACACGGAGAAGACGTCTGTTACTGATCTGGAGACCGTCATACAAGTCCTCACACCTCACATACAAGTCCTCACACCTCACATACAAGCCCTCACACCTCACATACAAGTCCTCCCACCTCACACCTCACATACAAGTCCTCACACCTCACATACAAGCCCTCACACCTCACATACAAGCCCTCACACCTCACATACAAGTCCTCCCACCTCACACCTCACATACAAGTCCTCACACCTCACATACAAGCCCTCACACCTCACATACAAGTCCTCACACCTCACATACAAGCCCTCACACCTCACATACAAGTCCTCACACCTCACATACAAGTCCTCACATACAAGTCCTCCCACCTCACACCTCACATACAAGCCCTCACACCTCACATACAAGTCCTCACACCTCACATACAAGTCCTCACACCTCACATACAAGCCCTCACACCTCACATACAAGTCCTCACACCTCACATACAAGTCCTCACATACAAGTCCTCCCACCTCACACCTCACATACAAGTCCTCACACCTCACATACAAGCCCTCACACCTCACACCTCACATACAAGTCCTCACACCTCACATACAAGCCCTCACACCTCACACCTCACATACAAGTCCTCACACCTCACATACAAGCCCTCACACCTCACATACAAGCCCTCACACCTCACATACAAGTCCTCCCACCTCACACCTCACATACAAGTCCTCACACCTCACATACAAGCCCTCACACCTCACACCTCACATACAAGTCCTCACACCTCACATACAAGCCCTCACACCTCACACCTCACATACAAGCCCTCACACCTCACATACAAGCCCTCACACCTCACATACAAGTCCTCCCACCTCACACCTCACATACAAGTCCTCACACCTCACATACAAGCCCTCACACCTCACATACAAGCCCTCACACCTCACATACAAGTCCTCACACCTCACATACAAGCCCTCCCACCTCACATACAAGTCCTCACACCTCACATACAAGCCCTCACACCTCACATACAAGTCCTCACACCTCACATACAAGCCCTCACATACAAGTCCTCACACCTCACATACAAGCCCTCACACCTCACATACAAGTCCTCCCACCTCACACCTCACATACAAGTCCTCACACCTCACATACAAGCCCTCACACCTCACATACAAGCCCTCACACCTCACATACAAGTCCTCCCACCTCACACCTCACATACAAGCCCTCACACCTCACATACAAGCCCTCACACCTCACATACAAGTCCTCACACCTCACATACAAGCCCTCACATACAAGTCCTCACACCTCACATACAAGCCCTCACACCTCACATACAAGTCCTCACACCTCACATACAAGCCCTCACATACAAGTCCTCACACCTCACATACAAGTCCTCACACCTCACATACAAGCCCTCACACCTCACATACAAGTCCTCACACCTCACATACAAGTCCTCACACCTCACATACAAGTCCTCACACCTCACATACAAGCCCTCACACCTCACATACAAGTCCTCACACCTCACATACAAGCCCTCACACCTCACATACAAGTCCTCACACCTCACATACAAGCCCTCACACCTCACATACAAGTCCTCACACCTCACATACAAGTCCTCACACCTCACATACAAGTCCTCCCACCTCACATACAAGTCCTCCCACCTCACATACAAGTCCTCACACCTCACATACAAGTCCTCACACCTCACATACAAGTCCTCACACCTCACATACAAGTCCTCACACCTCACATACAAGTCCTCACACCTCACACCTCACATACAAGTCCTCACACCTCACATACAAGTCCTCACACCTCACATACAAGTCCTCACACCTCACATACAAGCCCTCACACCTCACATACAAGCCCTCACACCTCACATACAAGTCCTCACACCTCACATACAAGTCCTCATACCTCACATACAAGCCCTCACACCTCACATACAAGCCCTCACACTTCACATACAAGCCCTCACACCTCACATACAAGCCCTCACACCTCACATACAAGCCCTCACACCTCACATACAAGTCCTCACACCTCACATACAAGTCCTCACACCTCACATACAAGTCCTCATACCTCACATACAAGTCCTCACACCTCACATACAAGCCCTCACACCTCACATACAAGTCCTCCCACCTCACATACAAGCCCTCACACCTCACATACAAGTCCTCACACCTCGCATACAAGTCCTCACACCTCGCATACAAGTCCTCACACCTCGCATACAAGTCCTCCCACCTCGCATACAAGTCCTCACACCTCACATACAAGTCCTCACACCTCACATACAAGTCCTCACACCTCACATACAAGTCCTCACACCTCACATACAAGCCCTCACACCTCACATACAAGCCCTCACATACAAGCCCTCACACCTCACATACAAGCCCTCCCACCTCGCATTCAAGTCCTCACACCTCACATACAAGTCCTCCCACCTCACATACAAGCCCTCACACCTCACATACAAGTCCTCCCACCTCACATACAAGCCCTCACACCTCACATACAAGTCCTCACACCTCGCATACAAGTCCTCCCACCTCACATACAAGTCCTCCCACCTCACATACAAGCCCTCACACCTCACATACAAGTCCTCCCACCTCACATACAAGCCCTCACACCTCACATACAAGTCCTCACACCTCACATACAAGTCCTCACACCTCACATACAAGTCCTCACACCTAACATACAAGTCCTCACACCTCACATACAAGTCCTCACACCTCACAAAGAAGCCCTTCCACCTCACATACAAGCCCTCCCACCTCACATACAAGCCCTCCCACCTCACATACAAGCCCTCCCACCTCACATACAAGCCCTCCCACCTCACATACAAGTCCTCCCACCTCACATACAAGTCCTCACACCTCACATACAAGCCCTCACACCTCACATACAAGTCCTCACACCTCACATACAAGTCCTCACACCTCACATACAGCAGGGGGAGCCACTACAGATGAATTAGGTTATGGGACTTTTTATCCTATGCCCCATTTACCCTAAATCATCACTTTGGGACTCCTTTTTTGGGCTGCGTTCACACCTATTAATTTAGGGTTATTAGAACATCTCCCAATTGACATGCACAATTTACACCAAAAAGAAATCTGTCCTAAGGCTGCAAAATTTCCAAAAACCTGAAAACATAATAGAAAAGTTGACTTGCCCTTGGAGAGAAGCTGCGGAGAGCCATAGGTCTGATCCAGCCGCCTGCAGGAGCGGAAATGGCTGGCAGCGCTCGAAGGGCAACATAGCTGGTGCTAAATCGGAGCCTGTCCCATGCTGACATCACGACAGCCACTGACAGCCTCAACCTCCGACAGCACTCAGTATTTTTGGCAGATGGTAAGACATTTAGAAAAAAAAACTTCCTGTAAAGCTCAGGCTTCTGAGTCATAAAATGTAAGGGAACCATAGGAAATGCCATAAAACCAGCAGCTGGCAGACCTGTGAAC
This sequence comes from Anomaloglossus baeobatrachus, assembly GCF_048569485.1. Taxonomy (NCBI): domain Eukaryota; kingdom Metazoa; phylum Chordata; class Amphibia; order Anura; family Aromobatidae; genus Anomaloglossus; species Anomaloglossus baeobatrachus. The sequence continues at coordinate 2,091,476 of NC_134360.1, read as the reverse complement.
TCCTCTCTACAGCAAAATGACCACCGAGCACTTTATGTCTTTCAATGGATGTAATTATAAGGTTATGTGCACACAAAGCAATTAATGCCACAGAAATTTGTGTGGCTGTCCCATTAATATGAATGGGGCTTGTGGAAATCCATCCCATGCTGCAAGAACACCTCAGATCTACGGACGTGATGGAAGAAAGATCTGCAACAATTTTGCCTTAGAAGAACTAAAGGCCACATACACATTGCATGGCTTTCTGCAGAACAATGCTTCGGACCATCGTGTGTTGGGTGGACGGCTATCTCGGTTGTCTCTTCCATACACATTGCATGGCTTTCTGTGGAACAATGCTTCGGACCATCGTGTGTTGGGTGGGCGGCTATCTCGGTTGTCTCTTCCATACACATTGCATGGCTTTCTGCAGAACAATGCTTCGGACCATCGTGTGTTGGGTGGTCAGTTATCTCGGTTGTCTCTTCCATACACACTGCATGGCTTTCTGCAGAACAATGCTTCGGACCATCGTGTGTTGGGTGGGCGGCTATCTCGGTTGTCTCTTCCATACACATTGCATGGCTTTCTGCAGAACAATGCTTCGGACCATCGTGTGTTGGGTGGTCAGCTATCTCGGTTGTCTCTTCCATACACACTGCATGGCTTTCTGCAGAACAATGCTTCGGACCATCGTGTGTTGGGTGGACAGCTATCTCGGTTGTCTCTCACATACACATTGCATGGCTTTCTGTAGAACAATGCTTCGGACCATCGTGTGTTGGGTGGACAGCTATCTCGGTTGTCTCTTCCATACACACTGCATGGCTTTCTGCAGAACAATGCTTCGGACCATCGTGTGTTGGGTGGTCAGCTATCTCGGTTGTCTCTTCCATACACACTGCATGGCTTTCTGCAGAACAATGCTTCGGACCATCGTGTGTTGGGTGGGCGGCTATCTCGGTTGTCTCTTCCATACACACTGCATGGCTTTCTGCAGAACAATGCTTCGGACCATCGTGTGTTGGGTGGACAGCTATCTCGGTTGTCTCTTCCATACACACTGCATGACTTTCTGCAGAACAATGCTTCGGACCATCGTGTGTTGGGTGGACAGCTATCTCGGTTGTCTCTCACATACACATTGCATGGCTTTCTGTAGAACAATGCTTTGGACCATCGTGTGTTGGGTGGACAACTATCTCGATTGTCTCTTCCATACACATTGCATGGCTTTCTGCAGAACAATGCTTCGGACCATCGTGTGTTGGGTGGGCGGCTATCTCGGTTGTCTCTCACATACAGATTGCATGGCTTTCTGTAGAACAATGCTTCGGACCATCGTGTGTTGGGTAGACAGCTATCTCGGTTGTCTCTTCCATACACATTGCATGGCTTTCTGCAGAACAATGCTTCGGACCACCAGTTGTTGGGTGGGCGGCTATCTCGGTTGTCTCTTCCATACACACTGCATGGCTTTCTGCAGAACAATGCTTCGGACCATCGTGTGTTGGGTGGACGGCTATCTCGGTTGTCTCTTCCATACACACTGCATGGCTTTCTGCAGAACAATGCTTCGGACCATCGTGCGTTGGGTGGACAGCTATCTCGGTTGTCTCTTCCATACACATTGCATGGCTTTCTGTAGAACAATGCTTCGGACCATCGTGTGTTGGGTGGGCGGCTACCTCGGTTGTCTCTCACATACACATTGCATGGCTTTCTGTAGAACAATGCTTCGGACCATCGTGTGTTGGGTGGACAGCTATCTCGGTTGTCTCTTCCATACACACTGCATGGCTTTCTGCAGAACAATGCTTCGGACCATCGTGTGTTTGGTGGGCGGCTATCTCGGTTGTCTCTCACATACACATTGCATGGCTTTCTGTAGAACAATGCTTCGGACCATCGGGTGTTGGGTGGGCGGCTATCTCGGTTGTCTCTCACATACACATTGCATGGCTTTCTGCAGAACAATGTTCGGACCATCGTGTGTTGGGTGGGCGGCTATCTCGGTTGTCTCTCACATACACATTGCATGGCTTTCTGCAGAACAATGCTTCGGACCATCGGGTGTTGGGTGGGCGGCTATCTCTGTTGTCTCTCACATACACACTGCATGGCTTTCTGCAGAACAATGCTTCGGACCATCGTGTGTTGGGTGGACGGCTATCTCGGTTGTCTCTTCCATACACACTGCATGGCTTTCTGCAGAACAATGCTTCGGACCATCGTGCGTTGGGTGGACAGCTATCTCGGTTGTCTCTTCCATACACATTGCATGGCTTTCTGTAGAACAATGCTTCGGACCATCGTGTGTTGGGTGGGCGGCTATCTCGGTTGTCTCTTCCATACACATTGCATGGCTTTCTGCAGAACTATGCTTCGGAACATCGAGCGTTGGGTGGACGGCTATCTCGGCTGTCTCTCACATATTGCATGGCTTTCTGCAGAACAAGGCTTCGGACCATCGAGCGTTGGGTGGACGGCTATCTCGGTTGTCTCTTCCATACACATTGCATGGCTTTCTGCAGAACAATGCTTCGGACCATCGTGTGTTGGGTGGACGGCTATCTCGGTTGTCTCTTCCATACACACTGCATGGCTTTCTGTAGAACAATGCTTCGGACCATCGTGTGTTGGGTGGGCGGCTATCTCGGTTGTCTCTTCCATACACATTGCATGGCTCTCTGTAGAATAATGCTTCGGACCATCGGGTGTTGGGTGGACAGCTATCTCGGTTGTCTCTCACATACACATTGCATGGCTTTCTGTAGAACAATGCTTCGGACCATCGTGTGTTGGGTGGACAGCTATCTCGATTGTCTCTTCCATACACACTGCATGGCTTTCTGCAGAACAATGCTTCGGACCATCGTGTGTTGGGTGGACAGCTATCTCGGTTGTCTCTCACATACACATTGCATGGCTTTCTGTAGAACAATGCTTCGGACCACCAGTTGTTGGGTGGGCGGCTATCTCGGTTGTCTCTTCCATACACACTGCATGGCTTTCTGCAGAACAATGCTTCGGACCATCGTGTGTTGGGTGGGCGGCTATCTCGGTTGTCTCTCACATACAGATTGCATGGCTTTCTGTAGAACAATGCTTCGGACCATCGTGTGTTGGGTAGACAGCTATCTCGGTTGTCTCTTCCATACACATTGCATGGCTTTCTGCAGAACAATGCTTCGGACCATCGGGTGTTGGGTGGGCGGCTATCTCGGTTGTCTCTTCCATACACACTGCATGGCTTTCTGCAGAACAATGCTTCGGACCATCGGGTGTTCGGTGGGCGGCTATCTCGGTTGTCTCTCACATACACATTGCATGGCTTTCTGCAGAACAATGCTTCGGACCATCGTGTGTTCGGTGGGCGGCTATCTCGGTTGTCTCTCACATACACATTGCATGGCTTTCTGTAGAACAATGCTTCGGACCATCGGGTGTTGGGTGGGCGGCTATCTCTGTTGTCTCTCACATACACACTGCATGGCTTTCTGCAGAACAATGCTTCGGACCATCGGGTGTTGGGTGGACGGCTATCTAGGTTGTCTCTTCCATACACACTGCATGGCTTTCTGCAGAACAATGCTTCGGACCATCGTGTGTTGGGTGGACGGCTATCTCGGTTGTCTCTTCCATACACACTGCATGGCTTTCTGTAGAACAATGCTTCGGACCATCGTGCGTTGGGTGGACAGCTATCTCGGTTGTCTCTTCCATACACATTGCATGGCTTTCTGTAGAACAATGCTTCGGACCATCGTGTGTTGGGTGGGCGGCTATCTCGGTTGTCTCTTCCATACACATTGCATGGCTTTCTGCAGAACAATGCTTCGGAACATCGAGCGTTGGGTGGACGGCTATCTCGGCTGTCTCTCACATATTGCATGGCTTTCTGCAGAACAAGGCTTCGGACCATCGAGCGTTGGGTGGACGGCTATCTCGGTTGTCTCTTCCATACACATTGCATGGCTTTCTGCAGAACAATGCTTCGGACCATCGGGTGTTGGATGGGCGGCTATCTCGGTTGTCTCTCACATACACATTGCATGGCTTTCTGCAGAACAATGCTTCGGACCATCGTGCGTTGGGTGGACGGCTATCTAGGTTGTCTCTTCCATACACACTGCATGGCTTTCTGTAGAACAATGCTTCGGACCATCGGGTGTTGGTTGGGCGGCTATCTCGGTTGTCTCTCACATACACATTGCATGGCTTTCTGTAGAACAATGCTTCGGACCATCGTGTGTTGGGTGGACGGCTATCTCGGTTGTCTGTTCCATACACACTGCATGGCTTTCTGCAGAACAATGCTTCGGACCATCGTGTGTTGGGTGGACGGCTATCTCGGTTGTCTGTTCCATACACACTGCATGGCTTTCTGCAGAACAATGCTTCGGACCATCGTGTGTTGGGTGGACGGCTATCTCGGTTGTCTCTCACATACACATTGCATGGCTTTCTGCAGAACAAGGCTTCGGACCATCGTGCGTTGGGTGGACGGCTATCTCGGTTGTCTCTCACATACACATTGCATGGCTTTCTGTAGAACAATGCTTCGGACCATCGGGTGTTGGTTGGGCGGCTATCTCGGTTGTCTCTCACATACACATGGCTTTCTGCAGAACAGATCAGAGTTGCCTCATTGATTAACATTGGTTCGAGTGCAATGCGACATTTTCTCACATTACACTCGTGCGAATCATACACAAGAGTGACTCCAGCCTTAGGGGTACTTTGCATGTTGCGACATCGCTACTGCGATGTCGTCGGGGTCAAATCGAAAGTGACGCACATCCGGCACCAGTAACGACGTTGCAACGTGTTAAGCCTAGATGCACCGATAAACGATCGCAAAAGTGTCGTAAATCGGTGATCTGTGTATTGTCGGTCATTTCCATAATGCTGATGCAGCGACAGGTACGAGGTTGTTCCTCGTTCCTCCGGCCGCACACATCGCTGTGTATGAAGCCGCAGGAGCATCTCCTTACCTGTGTCCTGGCTGCAATGAGGAAGGAAGAAGGTGAGCGGGATGTTTACGTCCCGCTCATCTCCACCCCTCCGCTTCTATTGGCCGCCTGCCGTGTGACGTCGCTGTGACGCCACACGACCCGCCCCCTTAGAAAGGAGGCGGGTCGCCGGCCAGAGCGACGTCGCAGGGCAGGTAAGTGCGTGTGAAGCTGCCGTAGCGATAATGTGCACTACGGCAGCTATCACAAGATATCGCAGCTGCGACGGGGGCAGGGACTATCGCGCTCGGCATCGCTATCATCAGCTAGCGATGTCTCAGCGTGCAAAGTACCCCTAAGGCAATGTGTCTACTCTGAAATATCATGACATCAGGCTAAATCTGGGAGTTTCTACTCATTGATCCAGTTGATGTCATGGAGAAGCTGCACGGCCGCCCTCAGATGAAATAATAGATTTCCTCACATACTCTAATTACAATAAAACAAAAATCAAAGATTCTTTTACGTTTTTTCCGATACTTGACAACAAATTATTAATAGAAGCAGGAGATTAAAGGAATAATAAGAAGTAGCTTCTTCCCCAACAGGCGCTGCTCCGCTGCGCTCCACACGGCAGCCCCCATTGGGCTTCATGGATCAATATTTGGCTGAGGCATCACATGAGCGCCGCAGCCAATCAGTGGCTACTGACTGAGTTGAAGAAGCCCACCATTTTCAGTGGGAAAGGGCTATCCTCTAACGCATATGGGACACAAAGAAGGGGTAGGAGTTGCGGCCTCCAAGCCTTCACAGTCCGATGTGCCTCCCCCGAGCTCGGAGACACGCCCGCCTGTGTACGTGGACCTCAGAGGAGATGGCTGCTGCTTCACCATCTACTATGTGTACTGACAACATAACACGAGCCCTTATTAATGGGAACGAGAAGGACTTGGACTGCTTCAGATCCCGTCAGTCCGATTGAGAGAACCTGAAGAGCAGTGCATGCTCGACCGTCGCTCAGTGTGGACGGGGCCCTGTTCTCTGGATCATTGGGGTCCCAGGGCCGGAGACCAGCAGTCAGGAGCTATCCCCTTCCCTAAAGATAAGGGAGAACTTCATGCTTTCATACAAACCATTTAAAGGGCCTCTGTCAGATCAGGATCAGGCCCATTTCAGACGTCCGTGTTTAATCAGGCCACACGCATGGGTATGGTCATACGTGTGTCCTACATGTGTCACCTGTTTGCATACGTGTGACCAGAGAAAACACGGGTATTTCAAATAAATAGATTTTCTATATTCACCTGTGTCCAGCGCTCCAGTCTCCGGCTCTGCTGCCTCCCGCTCCTGACCCCCGCTCATTATACTCATAGAATATTCCCTGCACCTCGGAGCTGGAAGCTGGAGCATCACGGAGACATTGCCGAGGACAGCATCGGGGACTGAATCGCCGATGACAGGTGAGTATCCAGCAAGCAATGTGTGTGCAGTGACGTCCTGGAGGTCATTGGAGTCTGATGATCTCCTGATGACACCTCTGCGACATCCGCGCTACAGTGGGTGTCTCGATGGTGACCTCACGGGTTCATCAGAGTTCATTGGGAACTCAGATGACCTCCTGGACATCACTGCACACACACTGGTTGCTTGCTGAATACTCACCTGTCCCCGATGCTGTACCTGGCGATCCCATCCCCGGCGGTGCTGTACCCAGCGCTGTCCCCGGTGATGGTTTGGCTTCCAGCTCCACAGTGCAGTGAATATTCAGTGAGTATAATGAGCGGGGGTCAGAAGCGGGAGGCAGCAGAGCCGAAAAAAACAGCGCTGGATACAGGTGAATATAGAAAATCTTTTTATTAGAAAGACCCGTCTTTTCTCTGGTACGTGTCACACTGATGTCATACGGATCATATCAGTGTGCGGTCCGTGTGACACTACAGGAGAGAAAACGGACATGTCTGTGTGTGCGTGTGCGGGGCCACGAGGGGTCACACGGCCCATGTGAAAACACGGATGTGTGTGTAACTTTATAGAATAACATGGGTACGTGTGGCATCCGTGTTAATAACGAATATCACACGTACCTGAAACACGGACGTCTGAAAGGGGCCTGACTGTTTTATGTACGTCAAGACGCTCGTGCAGCATGGAGGCCGATCTATTAATCCCACTCTCCCACCTGCTCCATTTCCCGCAATCTCCACCCCACCTCCTGTGTGATTGACAGCTCTGCCTCCAAGGAGCAGAGAGGGGCAGAGATAGATGGGAAATAAGGGGCATGTAAAGAATTGGCCACGTCATGGGGTTTGGTGTGAACAGTCCCTGTAATGCAGTGCTTTGTCATGGTGCTTGGTGTGAACAGTCCCTGTAATGCAGTGCTTTGTCATGGTGCTTGGTGTGAACAGTCCCTGTAATGCAGTGCTTTGTCATCGTGCTTGGTGTGAACAGCCCCTTTAATGCAGTGCTTTGTCATGGTGCTTGGTGTGAACAGTCCCTGTAATGCAGTGCTTTGTCATGGTGCTTGGTGTGAACAGTCCCTGTAATGCAGTGCTTTGTCATGGTGCTTGGTGTGAACAGTCCCTGTAATGCAGTGCTACAGTCCCTGTAATGCAGTGCTTTGTCATAGTGCTTGGTGTGAACAGTCCCTGTAATGCAGTGCTACAGTCCCTGTAATGCAGTGCTTTGTTATGGTGCTTGGTGTGAACAGTCCCTGTAATACAGTGCTTTGTTATGGTGCTTGGTGTGAACAGTCCATGTAATGCAGTGCTACAGTCCCTGTAATGCAGTGCTTTGTCATGGTGCTTGGTGTGAACAGTCCCTGTAATGCAGTGCTACAGTCCCTGTAATGCAGTGCTTTGTTATGGTGCTTGGTGTGAACAGTCCCTGTAATGCAGTGATTTGTCATGGTGCTTGGTGTCAACAGTCCCTGTAATGCAGTGCTGTGTCATGGTGCTTGGTGTGAACAGTCCCTGTAATGCAGTGCTGTGTCATGGTGCTTGGTGTGAACAGTCCCTGTAATGCACTGCTGTGTCATGGTGCTTGGTGTGAACAGTCCCTGTAATGCAGTGCTGTGTCATGGTGCTTGGTGTGAACAGTCCCTGTAATGCAGTGCTACAGTCCCTGTAATGCAGTGCTTTGTCATGGTGCTTGGTGTCAACAGTCCCTGTAATACAGTGCTTTGTCATGGTGCTTGGTGTGAACAGTCCCTGTAATGCAGTGCTACAGTCCCTGTAATGCAGTGCTTTGATATGGTGCTTGGTGTGAACAGTCCCTGTAATGCAGTGCTACAGTCCCTGTAATGCAGTGCTTTGTCATGGTGCTTGGTGTCAACAGTCCCTGTAATACAGTGCTGTGTCATGGTGCTTGGTGTGAACAGTCCCTGTAATGCAGTGCTGTGTCATGGTGCTTGGTGTGAACAGTCCCTGTAATGCAGTGCTACAGTCCCTGTAATGCAGTGCTGTGTCATGGTGCTTGGTGTGAACAGTCCCTGTAATGCAGTGCTGTGTCATGGTGCTTGGTGTGAACAGTCCCTGTAATGCAGTGCTGTGTCATGGTGCTTGGTGTGAACAGTCCCTGTAATGCAGTGCTGTGTCATGGTGCTTGGTGTGAACAGTCCCTGTAATGCAGTGCTGTGTCATGGTGCTTGGTGTGAACAGTCCCTGTAATGCAGTGCTTTGTCATGGTGCTTGGTGTGAACAGTCCCTGTAATGCAGTGCTACAGTCCCTGTAATGCAGTGCTGTGTCATGGTGCTTGGTGTGATGTGAACAGTCCCTGTAATGCAGTGCTGTGTCATGGTGCTTGGTGTGAACAGTCCCTGTAATGCAGTGCTGTGTCATGGTGCTTGGTGTGAACAGTCCCTGTAATGCAGTGCTGTGTCATGGTGCTTGGTGTGAACAGTCCCTGTAATGCAGTGCTGTCATGGTGCTTGGTGTGAACAGTCCCTGTAATGCAGTGCTGTGTCATGGTGCTTGGTGTGAACAGTCCCTGTAATGCAGTGCTGTGTCATGGTGCTTGGTGTGAACAGTCCCTGTAATGCAGTGCTGTGTCATGGTGCTTGGTGTGAACAGTCCCTGTAATGCAGTGCTTTGTCATGGTGCTTGGTGTGAACAGTCCCTGTAATGCAGTGCTACAGTCCCTGTAATGCAGTGCTGTGTCATGGTGCTTGGTGTGAACAGTCCCTGTAATGCAGTGCTGTGTCATGGTGCTTGGTGTGAACAGTCCCTGTAATGCAGTGCTGTGTCATGGTGCTTGGTGTGAACAGTCCCTGTAATGCAGTGCTGTGTCATGGTGCTTGGTGTGAACAGTCCCTGTAATGCAGTGCTACAGTCCCTGTAATGCAGTGCGTTGTCATGGTGCTTGGTGTGAACAGTCCCTGTAATGCAGTGCTACAGTCCCTGTAATGCAGTGCTGTGTCATGGTGCTTGGTGTGAACAGTCCCTGTAATGCAGTGCTACAGTCCCTGTAATGCAGTGCTGTGTCATGGTGCTTGGTGTGAACAGTCCCTGTAATGCAGTGCTACAGTCCCTGTAATGCAGTGCTGTGTCATGGTGCTTGGTGTGAACAGTCCCTGTAATGCAGTGCTGTGTCATGGTGCTTGGTGTGAGAAAAACACTGTGGAAAGAAAGCGCAATAGGGTCTTACCCCAGACAATTGGGGAAAATCAAGGAGGGTGGTCTTACTCACCTATAGGGGTTGTGAAAGTCACAACGCCTATAACAGCATATAAAAGTATCCAAGCCACGGCAGCGGACCCAAGAGTAGCAGATAACAGAAAGTAGTAGATAGGGATGTTAAACTTTTCTGATTCCCTGTACAGCAGATGTGTTTTGCTTGTCAGACTGTCCTGATGAAGGGAGCTGCGACTCCCGAAACGCGTTGACCTGATCTGTGTAATGAATTAAAGCAACACCTATCCATTAATCTCCTGGATCGGCTGAGTCAGTGGCGCGGTTTAACATCCCTATCTACTACTTTCTGTTATGGTGCTTGGTGTGAACAGTCCCTGTAATGCAGTGCTCTGCATACTGTGGCACTGTAGTTTGGGAGTTGGCGTTTTGCAGGGCCATAGATCGGAGACTAGGATGTGATGAAATGTGCGGAGCATCTGAAAACATTTTTGTGTAAGGAAACTGCGTTTTAGCTACAAATACCGGCCCCTTTTCCGGCGGCAGCTGCTGTGAATAACTGCGGGGTTATTTATACCCTGTATAAGCGGCATTTTCATCGGGACGTCACGTGTGAGCGGAGCGTGGTCTGCGATGCTGCAGAACGTGTGGGGGAAAATGTCACTGCTCCCCGAAGCCCCCTTATAATGCTAATCTACTGAGAACAGCTGTATGGGGAGCGGACACCGGTGCTAGGCGGTGGGGCCGGGAAACGTCGCCAGAGATGACAATCTGGGCACAATTTCCATTTTAAGGGATTCTTGGTAATGTGAAGCACAGATGGGCGCGCTTACTAAAATCCCTTGGAACGAGCAGTGAGATCACGCTTTCTGGCAGCTGCAAAGACGAGGCGCAAAGACGAGGCGCAAAGACGAGGCGCAAAGACGAGGACTAAAGACGAGGACTAAAGACGAGGCGCAAAGACGAGGCGCAAAGACGAGGAGCAAAGACGAGGAGCAAAGACGAGGAGCAAAGACGAGGAGCAAAGACGAGGAGCAAAGACGAGGCGCAAAGACGAGGCGCAAAGACGAGGACTAAAGACGAGGCGCAAAGACGAGGCGCAAAGACGAGGCGCAAAGAGGAGGAGCAAAGAGGAGGAGCAAAGACGAGGCGCAAAGACGAGGAGCAAAGACGAGGCGCAAAGACGAGGCGCAAAGAGGAGGCGCAAAGACGAGGCGCAAAGACGAGGCGCAAAGACGAGGCGCAAAGACGAGGCGCAAAGACGAGGCGCAAAGACGAGGCGCAAAGACGAGGCGCAAAGACGAGGAGCAAAGAGGAGGCGCAAAGAGGAGGCGCAAAGAGGAGGCGCAAAGACGAGGAGCAAAGACGAGGAGCAAAGACGAGGAGCAAAGACGAGGAGCAAAGACGAGGCGCAAAGAGGAGGCGCAAAGAGGAGGCGCAAAGAGGAGGAGCAAAGACGAGGCGCAAAGACGAGGCGCAAAGACGAGGCGCAAAGACGAGGCGCAAAGACGAGGAGCAAAGACGAGGCGCAAAGACGAGGCGCAAAGACGAGGCGCAAAGACGAGGAGCAAAGACGAGGCGCAAAGTCGAGGAGCAAAGATGAGGAGCAAAGACGAGGAGCAAAGACGAGGCGCAAAGACGAGGCGCAAAGACGAGGACTAAAGACGAGGAGCAAAGACGAGGCTCAAAGACGAGGCGCAAAGACGAGGAGCAAAGACGAGGCGCAAAGACGAGGCGCAAAGACGAGGCGCAAAGACGAGGCGCAAAGACGAGGAGCAAAGACAAGGCGCAAAGTCGAGGAGCAAAGACGAGGCGCAAAGACGAGGACTAAAGACGAGGACTAAAGACGAGGACTAAAGACGAGGACTAAAGACCAGGCGCAAAGACGAGGAGCAAAGACGAGGAGCAAAGACGAGGAGCAAAGACGAGGAGCAAAGACGAGGACTAAAGACCAGGCGCAAAGACGAGGCGCAAAGACGAGGAGCAAAGACGAGGCGCAAAGACGAGGCGCAAAGACGAGGCGCAAAGACGAGGAGCAAAGACGAGGAGCAAAGACGAGGCGCAAAGACGAGGCGCAAAGACGAGGAGCAAAGACGAGGCGCAAAGACGAGGAGCAAAGACGAGGCGCAAAGACGAGGAGCAAAGACGAGGCGCAAAGACGAGGAGCAAAGACGAGGCGCAAAGACTAGGCGCAAAGACGAGGCGTAAAGACGAGGCGCAAAGACGAGGAGCAAAGACGAGGCGCAAAGACGAGGCGCAAAGACGAGGCGCAAAAACGAGGCGCAAAGACGAGGACTAAAGACGAGGAGCAAAGACGAGGCGCAAAGACGAGGCGCAAAGACGAGGCGCAAAGACGAGGAGCAAAGACGAGGCGCAAAGACGAGGAGCAAAGACGAGGCGCAAAGACGAGGCGCAAAGACGAGGACTAAAGACGAGGCGCAAAGACGAGGAGCAAAGACGAGGCGCAAAGACGAGGAGCAAAGACGAGGCGCAAAGACGAGGAGCAAAGACGAGGAGCAAAGACGAGGAGCAAAGACGAGGCGCAAAGACGAGGCGCAAAGACGAGGAGCAAAGACGAGGCGCAAAGACGAGGAGCAAAGACGAGGCGCAAAGACGAGGAGCAAAGACGAGGCGCAAAGACTAGGCGCAAAGACGAGGCGTAAAGACGAGGCGCAAAGACGAGGAGCAAAGACGAGGCGCAAAGACGAGGCGCAAAGACGAGGCGCAAAAACGAGGCGCAAAGACGAGGACTAAAGACGAGGAGCAAAGACGAGGCGCAAAGACGAGGCGCAAAGACGAGGAGCAAAGACGAGGCGCAAAGACGAGGAGCAAAGACGAGGCGCAAAGACGAGGCGCAAAGACGAGGCGCAAAGACGAGGACTAAAGACGAGGCGCAAAGACGAGGAGCAAAGACGAGGCGCAAAGACGAGGTGCAAAGACAAGGCGCAAAGACGAGGAGCAACATATGCACGCTCACTCCCCTCTCTCCATACACAACATATGCACGCTCTCTCCCCTCTCTCCATACACAACATATGCACGCTCACTCCCCTCTCTCCATACACAACATATGCACGCTCTCTCCCCTCTCTCCATACACAACATATGCACGCTCACTCCCCTCTCTCCATACACAACATATGCACGCTCACCCCCCTCTCTCCATACACAACATATGCACGCTCACCCCCCTCTCTCCAGACACAACATATGCACGCTCACTCCCCTCTCTCCAGACACAACATATGCACGCTCACTCCCCTCTCTCCATACACAACATATGCACGCTCACCCCCCTCTCTCCAGACACAACATATGCACGCTCACTCCCCTCTCTCCAGACACAACATATGCACGCTCACCCCCCTCTCTCCATACACAACATATGCACGCTCAGTCCCCTCTCTCCATACACAACATATGCACACTCAGTCCCCTCTCTCCATACACAACATATGCACGCTCACCCCCCTCTCTCCAGACACAACATATACAAGCTCACCCCCTCTCTCCATACACAACATATGCACGCTCACTCCCCTCTCTCCAGACACAACATATGCACGCTCACCCCCCTCTCTCCAGACACAACATATGCACGCTCACCCCCCTCTCTCCATACACATATACAAGCTCACCCCCTCTCTCCATACACAACATATGCACGCTCACTCCCCTCTCTCCAAACACAACATATACAAGCTCACCCCCTCTCTCCATACACAACATATGCACGCTCACCCCCTCTCTCCATACACAACATATGCACGCTCACTCCCCTCTCTCCAGACACAACATATACAAGCTCACCCCCTCTCTCCATACACAACATATGCACGCTCACCCCCCTCTCTCCATACACAACATATGCACGCTCACCCCCCTCTCTCCATACACAACATATGCACGCTCACCCCCCTCTCTCCATACACAACATATGCACGCTCACCCCCCTCTCTCCATACACAACATATGCACGCTCACTCCCCTCTCTCCAGACACAACATATGCACGCTCACTCCCCTCTCTCCAGACACAACATATACAAGCTCACCCCCTCTCTCCATACACAACATATGCACGCTCACCCCCTCTCTCCATACACAACATATGCACGCTCACCCCCCTCTCTCCATACACAACATATGCACGCTCACCCCCCTCTCTCCATACACAACATATGCACGCTCACCCCCCTCTCTCCATACACAACATATGCACGCTCAGTCCCCTCTCTCCATACACAACATATGCACACTCAGTCCCCTCTCTCCAGACACAACATATACAAGCTCACCCCCTCTCTCCATACACAACATATACAAGCTCACCCCCTCTCTCCATACACAACATATGCACGCTCACCCCCCTCTCTCCATACACAACATATACAAGCTCACCCTCCTCTCTCCATACACAACATATGCACGCTCACCCCTCTCTCTCCATACACAACATATGCACGCTCACTCCCCTCTCTCCAGACACAACATATGCACGCTCACCCCCCTCTCTCCATACACAACATATGCACGCTCACCCCCCTCTCTCCATACACAACATATGCACGCTCACCCCCCTCTCTCCATACACAACATATGCACGCTCAGTCCCCTCTCTCCATACACAACATATGCACGCTCACCCCCCTCTCTCCATACACAACATATGCACACTCAGTCCCCTCTCTCCAGACACAACATATACAAGCTCACCCCCTCTCTCCATACACAACATATACAAGCTCACTCCCCTCTCTCCAAACACAACATATACAAGCTCACCCCCTCTCTCCATACACAACATATGCACGCTCACCCCCCTCTCTCCATACACAACATATGCACGCTCACCCCCCTCTCTCCATACACAACATATACAAGCTCACCCTCCTCTCTCCATACACAACATATGCACGCTCACCCCTCTCTCTCCATACACAACATATGCACGCTCAGTCCCCTCTCTCCAGACACAACATATGCACGCTCACCCCCCTCTCTCCATACACAACATATGCACGCTCACCCCCCTCTCTCCATACACAACATATACAAGCTCACCCTCCTCTCTCCATACACAACATATGCACGCTCACCCCTCTCTCTCCATACACAACATATGCACGCTCACCCCCCTCTCTCCATACACAACATATGCACGCTCACCCCCCTCTCTCCATACACAACATATGCACGCTCACCCCCCTCTCTCCATACACAACATATGCACGCTCACCCCCCTCTCTCCATACACAACATATGCACGCTCACCCCTCTCTCTCCATACACAACATATGCACGCTCAGTCCCCTCTCTCCATACACAACATATGCACGCTCACCCCCCTCTCTCCATACACAACATATGCACGCTCACCCCCCTCTCTCCATACACAACATATGCACGCTCACCCTCCTGTCTCCATACACAACATATGCACGCTCACCCCCCTCTCTCCATACACAACATATGCACGCTCAGTCCCCTCTCTCCAGACACAACATATACAAGCTCACCCCCTCTCTCCATACACAACATATGCACGCTCACCCCCCTCTCTCCATACACAACATATGCACGCTCACCCCCCTCTCTCCATACACAACATATGCACGCTCACCCCCCTCTCTCCATACACAACATATGCACGCTCAGTCCCCTCTCTCCATACACAACATATGCACGCTCACCCCCCTCTCTCCATACACAACATATGCACACTCAGTCCCCTCTCTCCAGACACAACATATACAAGCTCACCCCCTCTCTCCATACACAACATATGCACGCTCACCCCCCTCTCTCCATACACAACATATACAAGCTCACCCTCCTCTCTCCATACACAACATATGCACGCTCACCCCTCTCTCTCCATACACAACATATGCACGCTCAGTCCCCTCTCTCCAGACACAACATATGCACGCTCACCCCCCTCTCTCCATACACAACATATGCACGCTCACCCCCCTCTCTCCATACACAACATATGCACGCTCACCCCCTCTCTCCATACACAACATATGCACGCTCACCCCCCTCTCTCCATACACAACATATGCACGCTCACCCCCCTCTCTCCATACACAACATATGCACGCTCACCCCCCTCTCTCCATACACAACATATGCACGCTCACCCCCCTCTCTCCATACACAACATATGCACGCTCACCCCTCTCTCTCCATACACAACATATGCACGCTCACCCCCTCTCTCCATACACAACATATGCACACTCACCCCCCTCTCTCCATACACAACATATGCACGCTCACCCCCCTCTCTCCATACACAACATATGGACGCTCACCCCCCTCTCTCCATACACAACATATGCACGCTCAGCTAAGCTGCAGTCCCCATTATAACCAGTGCACGTATAACCTGTTACCTCTGTGCACTAAAACCTATTATTTTCTTTTGACTCTTTTAAAAGGACTTTCTGAGAATAGAATAAATAACTAAATAATAATATTTATTCACTTCTCTAGCTCCATTAATTCCACAGCGCTTTACAGACATTGGCATTGTCTTTATTACTACATTTCCTTATATTAGCAAATCACACTTGTTTTGTCGGTAATGCTGTATCACATTAGAGTAGACAGCGACTTATTACGCTGACAGACCTGTCCTAGTAAGTGAATAGAATGAACAGTAGAAAGCTTGTCTGCTATAACCTGCAGAGTGATATGACATTACATGGTATAGGTTATCTCCTGGTCACAACATTCAGATAGACAGGGTGGACAGAAGTGTGAGCAGCCTCTTCTTATCTCAACATCCCTGATATTTCCAGTATTATATCAGATAGACAGGGTGGACAGCAGTGTGAGCAGCCTCTTCTTACCTCAACATCCCTGATAATTCCAGTATTAGATCAGATAGACAGGGTGGACAGCAGTGTGAGCAGCCTCTTACCTCAGCATGCTTAGTATTTCCAGTATTAGATCAGATAGACAGGGTGGACAGCAGTGTGAGCAGCCTCTTACCTCAGCATGCTTAGTATTTCCAGTATTAGATCAGATAGACAGGGTGGTCAGCAGTGTGAGCAGCCTCTTCTTACCTGAACACCCTTGGTATCTCCAGTATTAGATCAGATAGACAGGGTGGTCAGCAGTGTGAGCAGCCTCTTACGTCAGCATGCTTAGTATTTCCAGTATTAGATCAGATAGACAGGGTGGTCAGCAGTGTGAGCAGCCTCTTCTTACCTGAACACCCTTGGTATCTCCAGTATTAGATCAGATAGACAGGGTGGTCAGCAGTGTGAGCAGCCTCTTACTACAGAAACTGCACTTACTACAGCTGCACATGCTCGCAGGCCCCTGTCCTATTAATATTCTAGTATGGGTTTCTGTCAGCTTAACAAGGCGGTGTCCTCTTTAATGTTCTCTAGAGATTACCTCCTAAGATAAAACACGTGTGATTTGCTAATTAAAAGATATTTAGTAGAGTTGAGCGAGTGCTAACTATCCGCACTCGCTGTACTCGTAACAAGCCCTGTCTAATACTCGTGTATTCATTCATAGCGTGTGCAATGCAAGCCAATGGGGAAAACAAAGTACCGAGTGACCGGAATGCCGCACTATTCTTGTGAGTAGCAATAGTGCAGCATTCCGGTTACTCGTTACATTGCGAGTTTTCCCCATTGGCTCGCATTGCACGCGCTATTCAGATGACTACGCGAGTATTAGACAGGGCTGGTTACGAGTATCGCGAGTGCGGATAGTTAGGCACTCGCTCAACTCTAGTATTTAGGAACCTATTTATAAAGGCATTTCTAATCAGGTGACTTTCTCATTATATACATAGCTGTACTATGGAGCGGTATTACACAGAGGCCAATACAGTGCCCATAGCCGGACACCACAACTGCATAGAACTCCATGAGCCTCAAAAAGTGCGGCCTGAAACATATACTACTTGTAATGCGCAATGGTCCATGCGCGTAAGGAACGCCACAGCTGCCAACAATACCAGGTCTCCAAACAGACTATCTGACTTGTGGGGGGCACGTTTTATGTAACCCCACCCAAAAGTGGGAGCTCCCATTCAGCTTTGGCCATTCCCCGAGGCGCTCTTGGGAGTGGGACTTAGGGGGGCTTTACACGCTGCGACATCGCTTCCGATATATTGTCGGGGTCACGTCGTTAGTGACGCACATCCAGCGCCGGTAGCGACATCGCAACGTGTGACACCAAAGAGCGACGATCAACAAGCACAAAAACGTCCAAAATCATTGCTCGTTGACACGTCGCTCCTTTCCTTAAATATCGTTGTATGTGCAGTAGCGATGTTGTTCCTGGTTCCTGCGGCAGCGCACATCGCTATGTGTGACACCGCGGGAGCGAGGAACCTCTCCTTACCTGCCTCCACCGGCAATGCGGAAGGAAGGAGGTGGGCGGCATGTTACGCCCCTCCGCTTCTATTGGCCGGTCGCTTAGTGACATCGCTATGTGTGACACCGCGGGAGCGAGGAACCTCTCCTTACCTGCCTCCACCGGCAATGCGGAAGGAAGGAGGTGGGCAGCATGTTACGCCCCTCCGCTTCTATTGGCCGGTCGCTTAGTGACATCGCTATGTGTGACACCGCGGGAGCGAGGAACCTCTCCTTACCTGCCTCCACCGGCAATGCGGAAGGAAGGAGGTGGGCAGCATGTTACGCCCCTCCGCTTCTATTGGCCGGTCGCTTAGTGACATCGCTATGTGTGACACCGCGGGAGCGAGGAACCTCTCCTTACCTGCCTCCACCGGCAATGAGGAAGGAAGGAGGTGGGCGGGATGTTACGCCCCACTCATCTCCGCCCCTCCGCTTCTATTGGCCGGTCGCTTAGTGACATCGCTGTGACGCTGAACGCACCTCCCCCTTGAAGGAGGGATTGTTCGGCGGTCACAGCAATGTCGCTGACAAGGTATGTGCGTGTGATGCTGCCGTAGCGATAATGTTCACTGCGGCAGCGAGCACCAAATGTCACACGAACGACGGGGGCGGGTGCAATCACTAGCGATGTCGCAGCGTGTAGAGCCCGCCTTACACATCACTTTTTCACCAACCAATGTTCCCATCACACAGCAATGGAAGGGTCAATGCTCCCTTTGTGGTAATATTGCACCGAAGATAGAGAAGAAAGCACAAGACAATCAAAACACGCAGCTCCAAATGTTACTGAGCACTGATAACCAGCGAGCCTCCATCCTCCAGCGAGCCTCCATCCTCCAGCGAGCCTCCATCCAGCCTCCAGCGAGCCTCCATCCTCCAGCCAGCCTCCAAACAGCCTCCAGCGAGCCTCCATCCTCCAGCCAGCCTCCAAACAGCCTCCAGCGAGCCTCCATCCAGCCTCCAGCGAGCCTCCATCCAGCCTCCAGCGAGCCTCCATCCTCCAGCCAGCCTCCAAACAGCCTCCAGCGAGCCTCCATCCTCCAGCCAGCCTCCAGCGAGCCTCCATCCTCCAGCGAGCCTCCATCCTCCAGCCAGCCTCCAGCGAGCCTCCATCCTCCAGCCAGCCTCCAGCGAGCCTCCATCTTCCAGCGAGCCTCCAAACAGCCTCCAGCGAGCCTCCATCCTCCAGCCAGCCTCCAGCGAGCCTCCATCCAGCCTCCAGCGAGCCTCCATCCTCCAGCCAGCCTCCAAACAGCCTCCAGCGAGCCTCCAGCCAGCCTCCAGCGAGCCTCCATCCTCCAGCGAGCCTCCATCCTCCAGCCAGCCTCCAGCGAGCCTCCATCCTCCAGCCAGCCTCCAGCGAGCCTCCATCTTCCAGCGAGCCTCCAAACAGCCTCCAGCGAGCCTCCATCCTCCAGCCAGCCTCCAGCGAGCCTCCATCCTCCAGCCAGCCTCCAGCGAGCCTCCATCCTCCAGCCAGCCTCCAGCGAGCCTCCATCCTCCAAACAGCCTCCAGCGAGCCTCCATCCTCCAGCCAGCCTCCAGTGAGCCTCCAGCCTCCAGCGAGCCTCCATCCTCCAGCCAGCCTCCAAACAGCCTCCAGCAAGCCTCCATCCTCCAGCCAGCCTCCATCCTCCAGCCAGCCTCCAGCGAGCCTCCATCCTCCAGCCAGCCTCCACCCAGCCTCCATCCTCCAGCCAGCCTCCAAACAGCCTCCAGCGAGCCTCCATCCTCCAGCCAGCCTCCATCCTCCAGCCAGCCTCCATCCTCCAGCCAGCCTCCAGCGAGCCTCCATCCTCCAGCCAGCCTCCAAACAGCCTCCAGCGAGCCTCCAGCCTCCAGCCAGCCTCCATTGCAGACATCCCAGTGAGCACATCATCGGGATCACACGGATTCCCAGCACCACAACATGCAAACACCAGTCAGCAAACGCCTTTAATCAGGAGATTGTAATAAACGTCCGCGGCTGCTGCAGATTCCACCGGCCAAGAAATCAACATAGCATGTATTTACTGTGTGCGATACCTGGCCCGCTGACTGCTGACTCACGGCCCGCTGCCGGCTAACTCACGGCCCGCTGACTGCTAACTCACGGCCCGCTGACTGCTGACTCACGGCCCGCTGACGGCTGACTCACGGCCCGCTGACGGCTGACTCACGGCCCGCTGACGGCTGACTCACGGCCCGCTGACGGCTGACTCACGGCCCGCTGACGGCTGACTCACGGCCCGCTGACGGCTGACTCACGGCCCGCTGACGGCTGACTCACGGCCCGCTGACGGCTGACTCACGGCCCGCTGACGGCTGATTCACGGCCCGCTGACGGCTGACTCACGGCCCGCTGACGGCTGACTCACGGCCCGCTGACGGCTGACTCACGGCCCGCTGACGGATGACTCACGGCCCGCTGACGGCTCTACAGGAGGCCACCGCCAGCACAGCGTCTACACCGCTCTACAGGAGGCCACCGCCAGCACAGCGTCTACACCGCTCTACAGGAGGCCACCGCCAGCACAGCGTCTACACCGCTCTACAGGAGGCCACATCCAGCACAGCGTCTACACCGCTCTACAGGAGGCCACCGCCAGCACAGCGTCTACACCGCTCTACAGGAGGCCACCGCCAGCACAGCGTCTACACCGCTCTATAGGAGGCCACCGCCAGCACAGCGTCTACACCGCTCTACAGGAGGCCACATCCAGCACAGCGTCTACACCGCTCTACAGGAGGCCACATCCAGCACAGCGTCTACACCGCTCTACAGGAGGCCACATCCAGCACAGCGTCTACACCGCTCTACAGGAGGCCACCGCCAGCACAGCGTCTACACCGCTCTACAGGAGGCCACATCCAGCACAGCGTCTACACCGCTCTACAGGAGGCCACCGCCAGCACAGCGTCTACACCGCTCTACAGGAGGCCACCGCCAGCACAGCGTCTACACCGCTCTACAGGAGGCCACCGCCAGCACAGCGTCTACACCGCTCTACAGGAGGCCACCGCCAGCACAGCGTCTACACCGCTCTACAGGAGGCCACCGCCAGCACAGCGTCTACACCGCTCTACAGGAGGCCACATCCAGCACAGCGTCTACACCGCTCTACAGGAGGCCACCGCCAGCACAGCGTCTACACCGCTCTACAGGAGGCCACCGCCAGCACAGCGTCTACACCGCTCTACAGGAGGCCACCGCCAGCACAGCGTCTACACCGCTCTACAGGAGGCCACCGCCAGCACAGCGTCTACACCGCTCTACAGGAGGCCACCGCCAGCACAGCGTCTACACCGCTCTACAGGAGGCCACCGCCAGCACAGCGTCTACACCGCTCTACAGGAGGCCACCGCCAGCACAGCGTCTACACCGCTCTACAGGAGGCCACCGCCAGCACAGCGTCTACACCGCTCTACAGGAGGCCACCGCCAGCACAGCGTCTACACCGCTCTACAGGAGGCCACCGCCAGCACAGCGTCTACACCGCTCTACAGGAGGCCACCGCCAGCACAGCGTCTACACCGCTCTACAGGAGGCCACCACCAGCACAGCGTCTACACCGCTCTACAGGAGGCCACCACCAGCACAGTGTCTACACCGCTCTACAGGAGGCCACCACCAGCACAGTGTCTACACCGCTCTACAGGAGGCCACCGCCAGCACAGTGTCTACACCGCTCTACAGGAGGCCACCGCCAGCACAGCGTCTACACCGCTCTACAGGAGGCCACCACCAGCACAGCGTCTACACCGCTCTACAGGAGGCCACATCCAGCACAGCGTCTACACCGCTCTACAGGAGGCCACCGCCAGCACAGCGTCTACACCGCTCTACAGGAGGCCACCGCCAGCACAGCGTCTACACCGCTCTACAGGAGGCCACCGCCAGCACAGTGTCTACACCGCTCTACAGGAGGCCACCACCAGCACAGTGTCTACACCGCTCTACAGGAGGCCACCGCCAGCACAGTGTCTACACCGCTCTACAGGAGGCCACCGCCAGCACAGTGTCTACACCGCTCTACAGGAGGCCACCACCAGCACAGCGTCTACACCGCTCTACAGGAGGCCACCGCCAGCACAGCGTCTACACCGCTCTACAGGAGGCCACCACCAGCACAGCGTCTACACTGCTCTACAGGAGGCCACCGCCAGCACAGTGTCTACACCGCTCTACAGGAGCGGCCGAGCCTTCACTGATGTCACCAGCGCATTATCCTCCCGTGTTTTCTCGGGCTGAGGCTACACAAGTCATCACGGTGAATGTGATGGAAGGCGCAATATTATATTTACTGTTCTGTCACCGAGTCTCGTCAGCAGGAGGTCACGGTCCAGCCACTTAGTATGGAAAGTATATTTATCTCACCTATATAGCACCATTAATTCCCCAGCGCTTTACAGCCGTGATTATCACTGTCCCCATCGGGGCTCACAATCTACATTCCCTATCATTCTGTGGAGTGTGGGAGGAAACTGGAGAATTCATAAGAAACTCACAAACACGGGGAGAACATACAGACACCTGGAAGATGTTGTTCTTGGTGGGATTTGAACCCAGGACCCCAGCACTGCAAGACTGCTGTGCTAACCACTGAGCCACCACAAGACTACAGTGCTAACCACTGAGCCACCACAAGACTGCAGTGCTAACCACTGAGCCACCACAAGACTGCAGTGCTAACCACTGAGCCACCACAAGACTGCAGTGCTAACCACTGAGCCACCACAAGACTGCAGTGCTAACCACTGAGCCAACATGTGGTAATAACCAAGCCACCATTCAGTGCTAACCAAGCCACCACAGTAACCAAAAGACTGAAGTGTTAACCATTGAGCCACCATGTGTTGCTAACCACTAAGCCACCATTCAGTGCTAATCGATCCACCATGTAGTGCTAACCACTGAGCCACAGTAAGGCTGGAGTCACACTTGCGTTTCCTCACCATTGTGGTGACATACATGCCATGTACTGTTATACCTCCTCACATACCAGCACACGGATTGCGGTACTGTACATACAATGTTGCATGCTTTTGGGTTTTGTTTTAACAACTTACATGACACTTCGGTACCAAGGCAAGTGATGAGCAGGAGACTCCCAGGACCCTGAGGCCCGGGACGTGGAGCGCGAGGGAGCGAGTACCGATTACATGACACAATCACACTATTGTAGAAGCGCTGGAGAAAACACAATTTCCACAGCAACCAGCGTCCATCCATTGCCACCCGTCCTCTCAAGTCTTCAGCGTTTCTTCAGGAAGTTGAGGGCCTACAAAGCTTGGTTTTGCTGCCCGTCCCCTGCCAGGCGGTAAATCAAGGAGCTGCTTTACTGCCGGCGAGAAACGGTAGGAAATGATTCTGGAGCCTGAGACGATTGTACAAAGAAAAGAGCGAGACTTTGATTTAATAGAACTGGATGATGACATTGGGGCAAAGCTGCCAACGACGTGCAACAATGCCCGGCCAGAAGAGAACAAGCAGTGCCTGAATGAATGGCCCATGTTTCACTCGGTCACTTGTAAATGGTATTTTGTAGAGGCGAAGAAGGGGGCGAGAGCCGACAACCCCTCCTGGAGCAGCCCATCTGCAGGAAGAAGCTCACCTGTGACTGACAGCCCCTCCTGGAGCAGCCCATCTGCAGGAAGAAGCTTCACCTGTGACTGACAGCCCCTCCTGGAGCAGCCCATCTGCAGGAAGAAGCTCACCTGTGACTGACAGCCCCTCCTGGAGCAGCCCATCTGCAGGAAGAAGCTCACCTGTGACTGACAGCCCCTCCTGGAGCAGCCCATCTGCAGGAAGAAGCTTCACCTGTGACTGACAGCCCCTCCTGGAGCAGCCCATCTGCAGGAAGAAGCTCACCTGTGACTGACAGCCCCTCCTGGAGCAGCCCATCTGCAGGAAGAAGCTCACCTGTGACTGACAGCCCCTCCTGGAGCAGCCCATCTGCAGGAAGAAGCTCACCTGTGACTGACAGCCCCTCCTGGAGCAGCCCATCTGCAGGAAGAAGCTCACCTGTGACTGACAGCCCCTCCTGGAGCAGCCCATCTGCAGGAAGAAGCTCACCTGTGACTGACAGCCCCTCCTGGAGCAGCCCATCTGCAGGAAGAAGCTCACCTGTGACTGACAGCCCCTCCTGGAGCAGCCCATCTGCAGGAAGAAGCTCACCTGTGACTGACAGCCCCTCCTGGAGCAGCCCATCTGCAGGAAGAAGCTCACCTGTGACTGACAGCCCCTCCTGGAGCAGCCCATCTGCAGGAAGAAGCTCACCTGTGACTGACAGCCCCTCCTGGAGCAGCCCATCTGCAGGAAGAAGCTCACCTGTGACTGACAGCCCCTCCTGGAGCAGTCCATCTGCAGGAAGAAGCTCACCTGTGACTGACAGCCCCTCCTGGAGCAGCCCATCTGCAGGAAGAAGCTCACCTGTGACTGACAGCCCCTCCTGGAGCAGCCCATCTGCAGGAAGAAGCTCACCTGTGACTGACAGCCCCTCCTGGAGCAGCCCATCTGCAGGAAGAAGCTTCACCTGTGACTGACAGCCCCTCCTGGAGCAGCCCATCTGCAGGAAGAAGCTCACCTGTGACTGACAGCCCCTCCTGGAGCAGCCCATCTGCAGGAAGAAGCTCACCTGTGACTGACAGCCCCTCCTGGAGCAGCCCATCTGCAGGAAGAAGCTCACCTGTGACTGACAGCCCCTCCTGGAGCAGCCCATCTGCAGGAAGAAGCTCACCTGTGACTGACAGCCCCTCCTGGAGCAGCCCATCTGCAGGAAGAAGCTCACCTGTGACTGACAGCCCCTCCTGGAGCAGTCCATCTGCAGGAAGAAGCTCACCTGTGACTGACAGCCCCTCCTGGAGCAGCCCATCTGCAGGAAGAAGCTCACCTGTGACTGACAGCCCCTCCTGGAGCAGCCCATCTGCAGGAAGAAGCTCACCTGTGACTGACAGCCCCTCCTGGAGCAGCCCATCTGCAGGAAGAAGCTCACCTGTGACTGACAGCCCCTCCTGGAGCAGCCCATCTGCAGGAAGAAGCTCACCTGTGACTGACAGCCCCTCCTGGAGCAGCCCATCTGCAGGAAGAAGCTCACCTGTGACTGACAGCCCCTCCTGGAGCAGCCCATCTGCAGGAAGAAGCTCACCTGTGACTGACAGCCCCTCCTGGAGCAGCCCATCTGCAGGAAGAAGCTCACCTGTGACTGACAGCCCCTCCTGGAGCAGCCCATCTGCAGGAAGAAGCTTCACCTGTGACTGACAGCCCCTCCTGGAGCAGCCCATCTGCAGGAAGAAGCTCACCTGTGACTGACAGCCCCTCCTGGAGCAGCCCATCTGCAGGAAGAAGCTCACCTGTGACTGACAGCCCCTCCTGGAGCAGCCCATCTGCAGGAAGAAGCTCACCTGTGACTGACAGCCCCTCCTGGAGCAGCCCATCTGCAGGAAGAAGCTCACCTGTGACTGACAGCCCCTCCTGGAGCAGCCCATCTGCAGGAAGAAGCTCACCTGTGACTGACAGCCCCTCCTGGAGCAGCCCATCTGCAGGAAGAAGCTTCACCTGTGACTGACAGCCCCTCCTGGAGCAGCCCATCTGCAGGAAGAAGCTCACCTGTGACTGACAGCCCCTCCTGGAGCAGCCCATCTGCAGGAAGAAGCTCACCTGTGACTGACAGCCCCTCCTGGAGCAGCCCATCTGCAGGAAGAAGCTCACCTGTGACTGACAGCCCCTCCTGGAGCAGCCCATCTGCAGGAAGAAGCTCACCTGTGACTGACAGCCCCTCCTGGAGCAGCCCATCTGCAGGAAGAAGCTCACCTGTGACTGACAGCCCCTCCTGGAGCAGCCCATCTGCAGGAAGAAGCTCACCTGTGACTGACAGCCCCTCCTGGAGCAGCCCATCTGCAGGAAGAAGCTCACCTGTGACTGACAGCCCCTCCTGGAGCAGCCCATCTGCAGGAAGAAGCTCACCTGTGACTGACAGCCCCTCCTGGAGCAGCCCATCTGCAGGAAGAAGCTCACCTGTGACTGACAGCCCCTCCTGGAGCAGCCCATCTGCAGGAAGAAGCTCACCTGTGACTGACAGCCCCTCCTGGAGCAGCCCATCTGCAGGAAGAAGCTTCACCTGTGACTGACAGCCCCTCCTGGAGCAGCCCATCTGCAGGAAGAAGCTTCACCTGTGACTGACAGCCCCTCCTGGAGCAGCCCATCTGCAGGAAGAAGCTTCACCTGTGACTGACAGCCCCTCCTGGAGCAGCCCATCTGCAGGAAGAAGCTCACCTGTGACTGACAGCCCCTCCTGGAGCAGCCCATCTGCAGGAAGAAGCTCACCTGTGACTGACAGCCCCTCCTGGAGCAGCCCATCTGCAGGAAGAAGCTCACCTGTGACTGACAGCCCCTCCTGGAGCAGCCCATCTGCAGGAAGAAGCTTCACCTGTCCGGCTTATATGTCCTACAGGAATAGGAGACCGACACTGGCGGCCAGCGTGTGGCGACAGGGAAGGGGGAGATGGTGACCCCTGACCAAAGCTTCTGCTGGCCCTGGCTCCCTTCACCACCCTAGATAGGTTCTGCACCTATGCGCCAAGCAAGATACCTGGCCCTGAACTGGGCGCAAGGTAGGGAACAGACGGGATGAGCGCTCAGTCACTAAGCTCTACAGACCAGACAGGGACACACAGGAGAAAGTATATGGACCACGTCTCTCCAGGTGGACTCTCGGAGACTACAGCAACATACAACAATGCGTCTTCAGATGAATGCAAGCGACTGCCGGCACACAAGCTCTGCATAGGAATATAACCCTATCACCCGCAAACACCAGGGGAAATGTCGGAAGTGATGATGACTAATAGCTGAAAGGTGAGGATATCCTCAGGGTCCTAAAAGGAAAGGGATTAACCCCAAGCAGAGAAGATGTATATGATACCAATTAAACCAGGAAGAATAGAAGGTCAGGCACCAGTTTGTGTAGCCAAACGCTGCGACTTTCTACAGCCGGACACCACAGAACTGACTGTCAACCGTGACACACCAATGACAGAGTGCTTCAAATACCTATTTGCTGGTCTCCTGTCTGCCTGCGGCCTCCACTGCTTTTGTTTCCTGGTGTCCTGTTTACCTGTGACCTCCAGTGCTTCTGCTACCTACTTCCTGGTCTCCTGTCTTCCTCCAGTGCTTCTGCTACCTGCCTCCTGGTCTCCTGTCTGCATGCAGCCTCCAGCGCTTCTGCTACCTGCCTCCTGGTCTCCTGTCTTCCTCCAGCGCTTCTGCTAGCTGCCTCCTTGTCTCCTGTCTTCCTCCAGCGCTTCTGCTAGCTGCCTCCTTGTCTCCTGTCTGCATGCAGCCCCCAGCGCTTCTGCTACCTGCCTCCTTGTCTCCTGTCTGCATGCAGCCTCCAGCGCTTCTGCTACCTGCCTCTTTGTCTCCTGTCTGCATGCAGCCTCCAGTGCTTCTGCTACCTGCCTCCTTGTCTCCTGTCTGCATGCAGCCTCCAGTGCTTCTGCTACCTGCCTCCTTGTCTCCTGTCTGCATGCAGCCTCCAGTGCTTCTGCTACCTGCCTCCTTGTCTCCTGTCTGCATGCAGCCTCCAGCGCTTCTGCTACCTGCCTCCTTGTCTCCTGTCTACCTGCGGCCACCAGTGCTTCTGCTACCTGCCTCCTGTCTGCCTCCAGTGCTTCTGCTACCTGCTTCCTGGTCTCCTGTCTTCCTCCAGCGCTTCTGCTACCTGCCTCCTTGTCTCCTGTCTGCATGCAGCCCCCAGCGCTTCTGCTACCTGCCTCCTTGTCTCCTGTCTGCATGCAGCCTCCAGCGCTTCTGCTACCTGCCTCCTTGTCTCCTGTCTGCATGCAGCCTCCAGTGCTTCTGCTACCTGCCTCCTTGTCTCCTGTCTGCATGCAGCCTCCAGTGCTTCTGCTACCTGCCTCCTTGTCTCCTGTCTGCATGCAGCCTCCAGTGCTTCTGCTACCTGCCTCCTTGTCTCCTGTCTGCATGCAGCCTCCAGCGCTTCTGCTACCTGCCTCCTTGTCTCCTGTCTACCTGCGGCCACCAGTGCTTCTGCTACCTGCCTCCTGTCTGCCTCCAGTGCTTCTGCTACCTGCCTCCTGGTCTCCTGCCTGCGGCCTCCAGTGCTTCTGCTACCTGCCTCCTTGTCTCCAGTCTGCATGCAGCCTCCAGTGCTTCTGCTACCTGCCTCCTTGTCTCCTGTCTACCTGCGGCCACCAGTGCTTCTGCTACCTGCCTCCTGTCTGCCTCCAGTGCTTCTGCTACCTGCCTCCTGGTCTCCTGCCTGCGGCCTCCAGTGCTTCTGCTACCTGCCTACTTGTCTCCAGTCTGCATGCAGCCTCCAGTGCTTCTGCTACATGCCTCCTTGTCTCCTGCCTGCGGCCTCCAGTGCTTCTGCTACCTGCCTCCTTGTCTCCTGCCTGCGGCCTCCAGTGCTTCTGCTACCTGCCTCCTTGTCTCCTGCCTGCGGCCTCCAGTGCTTCTGCTACCTGCCTCCTTGTCTCCTGCCTGCGGCCTCCAGTGCTTCTGCTACCTGCCTCCTTGTCTCCTGTCTGCATGCAGCCTCCAATGCTTCTGCTACCTGCCTCCTTGTCTCCTGTCTGCATGCGGCCTCCAGTGCTTCTACTACCTGCCTCCTTGTCTCCTGTCTACCTGCGGCCTCCAGTGCTTCTGCTACCTGCCTCCTTGTCTGTCTGCGGCCTCCAGTGCTTCTGCTACCTGCCTCCTGGTGTCCTGCCTGCGGCCTCCAGTGCTTCTGCTACCTGCCTTCTTGTCTCCAGTCTGCATGCAGCCTCCAGTGCTTCTGCTACATGCCTCCTTGTCTCCTGCCTGCGGCCTCCAGTGCTTCTGCTACCTGCCTCCTTGTCTCCTGCCTGCGGCCTCCAGTGCTTCTGCTACCTGCCTCCTTGTCTCCTGCCTGCGGCCTCCAGTGCTTCTGCTACATGCCTCCTTGTCTCCTGCCTGCGGCCTCCAGTGCTTCTGCTACATGC
The DNA here is from genome assembly GCF_048569485.1 of Anomaloglossus baeobatrachus. Taxonomy (NCBI): domain Eukaryota; kingdom Metazoa; phylum Chordata; class Amphibia; order Anura; family Aromobatidae; genus Anomaloglossus; species Anomaloglossus baeobatrachus. The sequence goes on along the minus strand of NC_134360.1, from coordinate 2,062,556 downwards.
CTCCTGGTCTCCTGCCTGCGGCCTCCAGTGCTTCTGCTACCTGCCTCCTTGTCTCCTGTCTGCATGCAGCCTCCAGTGCTTCTGCTACCTGCCTCCTTTTCTCCTGTCTGCATGCAGCCTCCAGTGTTTCTGCTACCTGCCTCCTGGTCTCCTGCCTGTGGCCTCCAGTGCTTCTGCTACCTGCCTCCTTTTCTCCTGTCTGCATGCAGCCTCCAGTGTTTCTGCTACCTGCCTCCTGGTCTCCTGCCTGCGGCCTTCAGTGCTTCTGCTACCTGCCTCCTTGTCTCCTGCCTGCGGCCTCCAGTGCTTCTGCTACCTGCCTCCTTGTCTTCTGTCTGCATGCAGCCTCCAGTGCTTCTGCTACATGCCTCCTGCCTGCGGCCTCCAGTGCTTCTGCTACATGCCTCCTGGTCTCCTGCCTGCGGCCTCCAGTGCTTCTGCTACCTGCCTCCTTGTCTCCTGTCTGCATGGAGCCTCCAGTGCTTCTGCTACCTGCCTCCTTTTCTCCTGTCTGCATGCAGCCTCCAGTGTTTCTGCTACCTGCCTCCTGGTCTCCTGCCCGCGGCCTCCAGTGCTTCTGCTACCTGCCTCCTTGTCTCCTGTCTGCATGGAGCCTCCAGTGCTTCTGCTACCTGCCTCCTTTTCTCCTGTCTGCATGCAGCCTCCAGTGTTTCTGCTACCTGCCTCCTGGTCTCCTGCCTGCGGCCTCCAGTGCTTCTGCTACCTGCCTCCTTGTCTCCTGTCTGCATGCAGCCTCCAGCGCTTCTGCTACCTGCCTCCTTGTCTCCTGTCTACCTGCGACCTCCAGTGCTTCTGCTACCTGCCTCCTGTCTGCCTCCAGTGCTTCTACTACCTGCTTCCTTGTCTCCTGTCTGCAGCCTCCAGTGCTTCTGCTACCTGCCTCCTGGTCTCCTGCCTGCAGCCTCCAGTGCTTCTGCTACCTGCCTCCTTGTCTCCTGTCTGCATGCAGCCTCCAGTGCTTCTGCTACCTGCCTCCTTGTCTCCTGTCTGCCTGCGTCCTCCAGTGCTTCTGCTACCTGCCTCCTTGTCTCCTGTCTGCATGCAGCCTCCAGTGCTTCTGCTACCTGCCTCCTTGTCTCCTGTCTGCCTGCGTCCTCCAGTGCTTCTGCTACCTGCCTCCTTGTCTCCTGCCTGCAACCTCCAGTGCTTCTGCTACCTGCCTCCTGGTGTGCTATATACATAGTATATACAGTGCGGCAGGCTATATATACATATATACTGTAAATAGGGACTTCTCTGCAGACACTGGGCCTGCGGGGACCCAGCGTATTCCTGTGTACTGTGCTATATACATAGTATATACAGTGCGGCAGGCTATATACATATATACTGTATATAGGGGCTTCTCTGCAGACACTGGGCCTGCGGGGACCCGGCGTATTCCTGTGTATTGTGCTATATACATGGTATATACAGTGCGGCAGGCTATATATACATATATACTGTATATAGGGGCTTCTCTGCAGACACTGGGCCTGTGGGGATCCGGCGTATTCCTGTGTACTGTGATATATACATGGTATATACAGTGCGGCAGGCTATATACATATATACTGTATATAGGGGCTTCTCTGCAGATATTGGGCCTGCGGGGACCCGGCGTATTCCTGTGTACTGTGCTATATACATGGTATATACAGTGCGGCAGGCTATATATACATATATACTGTATATAGGGGCTTCTCTGCAGACACTGGGCCTGTGGGGACCCGGCGTATTCCTGTGTACTGTGCTATATACATAGTGTATACAGTGCGGCAGGCAATATACATATATACTGTATATAGGGGCTTCTCTGCAGACACTGGGCCTGTGGGGACCCGGCGTATTCCTGTGTACTGTGCTATATACATGGTATATACAGTGCGGCAGGCTATATACACATATATACTGTATATAGGGGCTTCTCTGCAGACACTGGGCCTGCGGGGACCCGGCGTATTCCTGTGTACTGTGCTATATACATGGTATATACAGTGCGGCAGGCTATATACACATATATACTGTATATAGGGGCTTCTCTGCAGACACTGGGCCTGCGGGGACCCGGCGTATTCCTGTGTACTGTGCTATATACATAGTATATACAGTGTGGCAGGCTATATACATATATACTGTATATAGGGGCTTCTCTGCAGACACTGGGCCTGTGGGGACCCGGCGTATTCCTGTGTACTGTGCTATATACATAGTATATACAGTGTGGCAGGCTATATACATATATACTGTATATAGGGGCTTCTCTGCAGACACTGGGCCTGCGGGGACCCGGCGTATTCCTGTGTACTGTGCTATATACATGGTATACACAGTGCGGCAGGCTATATATACATATATACTGTATATAGGGGCTTCTCTGCAGACACTGGGCCTGCGGTGACCCGGCGTATTCCTGTGTACTGTGCTATATACATAGTATATACAGTGCAGCAGGCTATATATACATATATACTGTATATAGGGGCTTCTCTGCAGACACTGGGCCTGCGGGGACCCGGCGTATTCCTGTGTAGTGTGCTATATACATAGTATATACAGTGCGGCAGGCTATATATACATATATACTGTATATAGGGGCTTCTCTGCAGACACTGGGCCTGCGGGGACCCGGCGTATTCCTGTGTACTGTGCTATATACATGGTATATACAGTGCGGCAGGCTATATATACATATATACTGTATATAGGGGCTTCTCTGCAGACACTGGGCCTGCGGGGACCCGGCGTATTCCTGTGTACTGTGCTATATACATAGTATATACAGTGTGGCAGGCTATATACATACATACTGTATATAGGGGCTTCTCTGCAGACACTGGGCCTGCGGGGACCCGGCGTATTCCTGTGTACTGTGCTATATACATGGTATATACAGTGCGGCAGGCTATATATACATATATACTGTATATAGGGGCTTCTCTGCAGACACTGGGCCTGCGGGGACCCGGCGTATTCCGGTGTACTGTGCTATATACACACAATATATACAGTGCGGCAGGCTATATATACATATATACTGTATATAGGGACTTCTCTGCAGACACTGGGCCTGCGGGGACCCGGCGTATTCCTGTGTACTGTGCTATATACATAGTATATACAGTGCGGCAGGCTATATATACATATATACTGTATATAGGGGCTTCTCTGCAGACACTGGGCCTGCGGGGACCCGGCGTATTCCTGTGTACTGTGCTATATACATGGTATATACAGTGCGGCAGGCTATATACATATATACTGTATATAGGGGCTTCTCTGCAGACACTGGGCCTGCGGGGACCCGGCGTATTCCTGTGTACTGTGCTATATACATAGTATATACAGTGCGGCAGGCTATATATACATATATACTGTATATAGGGGCATCTCTGCAGACACTGGGCCTGCGGGGACCCGGCGTATTCCTGTGTACTGTGCTATATACATAGTATATACAGTGCGGCAGGCTATATATACATATATACTGTATATAGGGGCATCTCTGCAGACACTGGGCCTGCGGGGACCCGGCGTATTCCTGTGTACTGTGCTATATACATAGTATATACAGTGCGGCAGGCTATATATACATATATACTGTATATAGGGGCATCTCTGCAGACACTGGGCCTGCGGGGACCCGGCGTATTCCTGTGTACTGTGCTATATACATGGTATATACAGTGCGGCAGGCTATATATACATATATACTGTATATAGGGGCTTCTCTGCAGACACTGGGCCTGCGGGGACCCGGCGTATTCCTGTGTACTGTGCTATATACATAGTATATACAGTGCGGCAGGCTATATATACATATATACTGTATATAGGGGCATCTCTGCAGACACTGGGCCTGCGGGGACCCGGCGTATTCCTGTGTACTGTGCTATATACATGGTATATACAGTGCGGCAGGCTATATATACATATATACTGTATATAGGGGCTTCTCTGCAGACACTGGGCCTGCGGGGACCCGGCGTATTCCTGTGTACTGTGCTATATACATGGTATATACAGTGCGGCAGGCTATATATACATATATACTGTATATAGGGGCTTCTCTGCAGACACTGGGCCTGCGGGGACCCGGCGTATTCCTGTGTACTGTGCTATATACATGGTATATACAGTGCGGCAGGCTATATACATATATACTGTATATAGGGGCTTCTCTGCAGACACTGGGCCTGCGGGGACCCGGCGTATTCCTGTGTACTGTGCTATATACATAGTATATACAGTGCGGCAGGCTATATATACATATATACTGTAAATAGGGACTTCTCTGCAGACACTGGGCCTGCGGGGACCCGGCGTATTCCTGTGTACTGTGCTATATACATAGTATATACAGTGCGGCAGGCTATATACATATATACTGTATATAGGGGCTTCTCTGCAGACACTGGGCCTGCGGGGACCCGGCGTATTCCTGTGTACTGTGCTATATACATGGTATATACAGTGCGGCAGGCTATATATACATATATACTGTATATAGGGGCTTCTCTGCAGACACTGGGCCTGCGGGGACCCGGCGTATCCCTATGTACTGTGCTATATACATAGTATATACAATGCGGCAGGCTATATATACATATATACTGTATATAGGGGCTTCTCTGCAGACACTGGGCCTGCGGGGACCCGGCGTATTCCTGTGTACTGTGCTATATACATGGTATATACAGTGCGGCAGGCTATATACACATATATACTGTATATAGGGGCTTCTCTGCAGACACTGGGCCTGCGGGGACCTGGCGTATTCCTGTATACTGTGCTATATACATAGTATATACAGTGCGGCAGGCTATATACATATATACTGTATATAGGGGCTTCTCAGCAGACACTGGGCCTGCGGGGACCCGGCGTATTCCTGTGTAGTGTGCTATATACATGGTATATACAGTGCGGCAGGCTATATACATATATACTGTATATAGGGGCTTCTCTGCAGACACTGGGCCTGCGGGGACCCGGCGTATTCCTGTGTACTGTGCTATATACATAGTATATACAGTGCGGCAGGCTATATATACATATATACTGTATATAGGGGCTTCTCTGCAGACACTGGGCCTGCGGGGACCCGGCGTATTCCTGTGTACTGTGCTATATACATGGTATATACAGTGCGGCAGGCTATATATACATATATACTGTATATAGGGGCTTCTCTGCAGACACTGGGCCTGTGGGGACCCGGCGTATTCCTGTGTACTGTGCTATATACATGGTATATACAGTGCGGCAGGCTATATACATATATACTGTATATAGGGGCTTCTCAGCAGACACTGGGCCTGTGGGGACCCGGCGTATTCCTGTGTACTGTGCTATATACATGGTATATACAGTGCGGCAGGCTATATATACTGTATATAGGGGCTTCTCTGCAGACACTGGGCCTGCGGGGACCCGGCGTATTCCTGTGTACTGTGCTATATACATGGTATATACAGTGTGGCAGGCTATATATACATATATACTGTATATAGGGGCATCTTTGCAGACACTGGGCCTGCGGGGACCCGGCGTATTCCTGTGTACTGTGCTATATACATGGTATATACAGTGCGGCAGGCTATATATACATATATACTGTATATAGGGGCTTCTCTGCAGACACTGGGCCTGCGGGGACCCGGCGTATTCCTGTGTACTGTGCTATATACATGGTATATACAGTGCGGCAGGCTATATACATATATACTGTATATAGGGGCTTCTCTGCAGACACTGGGCCTGCGGGGACCCGGCGTATTCCTGTGTACTGTGCTATATACATAGTATATACAGTGCGGCAGGCTATATATACATATATACTGTATATAGGGGCTTCTCTGCAGACACTGGGCCTGCGGGGACCCGGCGTATTCCTGTGTACTGTGCTATATACATAGTATATACAGTGCGGCAGGCAATATACATATATACTGTATATAGGGGCTTCTCTGCAGATATTGGGCCTGCGGGGACCCGGCGTATTCCTGTGTACTGTGCTATATACATGGTATATACAGTGCGGCAGGCTATATACATATATACTGTATATAGGGGCTTCTCTGCAGATATTGGGCCTGCGGGGACCCGGCGTATTCCTGTGTACTGTGCTATATACATGGTATATACAGTGCGGCAGGCTATATATACATATATACTGTATATAGGGGCTTCTCTGCAGACACTGGGCCTGTGGGGACCCGGCGTATTCCTGTGTACTGTGCTATATACATGGTATATACAGTGTGGCAGGCTATATACATATATACTGTATATAGGGGCTTCTCTGCAGATATTGGGCCTGCGGGGACCCGGCGTATTCCTGTGTACTGTGCTATATACATGGTATATACAGTGCGGCAGGCTATATATACATATATACTGTATATAGGGGCTTCTCTGCAGACACTGGGCCTGTGGGGACCCGGCGTATTCCTGTGTACTGTGCTATATACATGGTATATACAGTGTGGCAGGCTATATACATATATACTGTATATAGGGGCTTCTCTGCAGACACTGGGCCTGCGGGGACCCGGCGTATTCCTGTGTACTGTGCTATATACATGGTATATACAGTGCGGCAGGCTATATACATATATACTGTATATAGGGGCTTCTCTGCAGACACTGGGCCTGCGGGGACCCGGCGTATTCCTGTGTACTGTGCTATATACATAGTATATACAGTGTGGCAGGCTATATACATATATACTGTATATAGGGGCTTCTCTGCAGACACTGGGCCTGCGGGGACCCGGCGTATTCCTGTGTACTGTGCTATATACATGGTATATACAGTGCGGCAGGCTATATACACATATATACTGTATATAGGGGCTTCTCTGCAGACACTGGGCCTGCGGGGACCCGGCGTATTCCTGTGTACTGTGCTATATACATGGTATATACAGTGCGGCAGGCTATATATACATATATACTGTATATAGGGGCTTCTCTGCAGACACTGGGCCTGCGGGGACCCGGCGTATTCCTGTGTACTGTGCTATATACATGGTATATACAGTGTGGCAGGCTATATATACATATATACTGTATATAGGGGCTTCTCTGCAGACACTGGGCCTGCGGGGACCCGGCGTATTCCTGTGTACTGTGCTATATACATGGTATATACAGTGCGGCAGGCTATATATACATATATACTGTATATAGGGGCTTCTCTGCAGACACTGGGCCTGTGGGGACCCGGCGTATTCCTGTGTACTGTGCTATATACATAGTATATACAGTGCGGCAGGCTATATATACATATATACTGTATATAGGGGCTTCTCTGCAGACACTGGGCCTGCGGGGACCCGGCGTATTCCTGTGTACTGTGCTATATACATGGTATATACAGTGCGGCAGGCTATATATACATATATACTGTATATAGGGGCTTCTCTGCAGACACTGGGCCTGCGGGGACCCGGCGTATTCCTGTGTACTGTGCTATATACATAGTATATACAGTGCGGCAGGCTATATATACATATATACTGTATATAGGGGCTTCTCAGCAGACACTGGGCCTGCGGGGACCCGGCGTATCCCTATGTACTGTGCTATATACATAGTATATACAGTGCGGCAGGCTATATATACATATATACTGTATATAGGGACTTCTCTGCAGACACTGGGCCTGCGGGGACCCGGCGTATTCCTGTGTACTGTGCTATATACATGGTATATACAGTACGGCAGGCTATATACATATATACTGTATATAGGGGCTTCTCTGCAGACACTGGGCCTGCGGGGACCCGGCGTATTCCTGTGTACTGTGCTATATACATAGTATATACAGTGTGGCAGGCTATATATACATATATACTGCATATAGGGGCTTCTCTGCAGACACTGGGCCTGCGGGGACCCGGCGTATTCCTGTGTACTGTGCTATATACATAGTATATACAGTGCGGCAGGCTATATATACATATATACTGTATATAGGGGCTTCTCTGCAGACACTGGGCCTGCGGGGACCCGGCGTATTCCTGTGTACTGTGCTATATACATGGTATATACAGTGCGGCAGGCTATATACATATATACTGTATATAGGGGCTTCTCTGCAGACACTGGGCCTGCGGGGACCCGGCGTATTCCTGTGTACTGTGCTATATACATAGTATATACAGTGTGGCAGGCTATATATACATATATACTGTATATAGGGGCTTCTCTGCAGACACTGGGCCTGCGGGGACCCGGCGTATTCCTGTGTACTGTGCTATATACATAGTATATACAGTGCGGCAGGCTATATATACATATATACTGTATATATGGGCTTCTCTGCAGACACTGGGCCTGCGGGGACCCGGCGTATTCCTGTGTACTGTGCTATATACATAGTATATACAGTGCGGCAGGCTATATATACATATATACTGTATATAGGGGCTTCTCTGCAGACACTGGGCCTGCGGGGACCCGGCGTATTCCAGTGTACTGTGCTATATACATGGTATATACAGTGCGGCAGGCTATATATACATATATACTGTATATAGGGGCTTCTCTGCAGACACTGGGCCTGTGGGGACCCGGCGTATTCCTGTGTACTGTGCTATATACATAGTATATACAGTGCGGCAGGCTATATATACATATATACTGTATATAAGGGCTTCTCTGCAGACACTGGGCCTGCGGGGACCCGGCGTATTCCGGTGTACTGTGCTATATACATGGTATATACAGTGCGGCAGGCTATATATACATATATACTGTATATAGAGGCTTCTCTGCAGACACTGGGCCTGCGGGGACCCGGCGTATTCCTGTGTACTGTGCTATATACATAGTATATACAGTGCGGCAGGCTATATATACATATATACTGTATATAGGGGCTTCTCTGCAGACACTGGGCCTGCGGGGACCCGGCGTATTCCTGTGTACTGTGCTATATACATGGTATATACAGTGCGGCAGGCTATATATACATATATACTGTATATAGGGGCTTCTCTGCAGACACTGGGCCTGCGGGGACCCGGCGTATTCCTGTGTACTGTGCTATATACATAGTATATACAGTGCGGCAGGCTATATATACATATATACTGTATATAGGGGCTTCTCAGCAGACACTGGGCCTGCGGGGACCCGGCGTATCCCTATGTACTGTGCTATATACATAGTATATACAGTGCGGCAGGCTATATATACATATATACTGTATATAGGGACTTCTCTGCAGACACTGGGCCTGCGGGGACCCGGCGTATTCCTGTGTACTGTGCTATATACATGGTATATACAGTACGGCAGGCTATATACATATATACTGTATATAGGGGCTTCTCTGCAGACACTGGGCCTGCGGGGACCCGGCGTATTCCTGTGTACTGTGCTATATACATAGTATATACAGTGTGGCAGGCTATATATACATATATACTGCATATAGGGGCTTCTCTGCAGACACTGGGCCTGCGGGGACCCGGCGTATTCCTGTGTACTGTGCTATATACATAGTATATACAGTGCGGCAGGCTATATATACATATATACTGTATATAGGGGCTTCTCTGCAGACACTGGGCCTGCGGGGACCCGGCGTATTCCTGTGTACTGTGCTATATACATGGTATATACAGTGCGGCAGGCTATATACATATATACTGTATATAGGGGCTTCTCTGCAGACACTGGGCCTGCGGGGACCCGGCGTATTCCTGTGTACTGTGCTATATACATAGTATATACAGTGTGGCAGGCTATATATACATATATACTGTATATAGGGGCTTCTCTGCAGACACTGGGCCTGCGGGGACCCGGCGTATTCCTGTGTACTGTGCTATATACATAGTATATACAGTGCGGCAGGCTATATATACATATATACTGTATATATGGGCTTCTCTGCAGACACTGGGCCTGCGGGGACCCGGCGTATTCCTGTGTACTGTGCTATATACATAGTATATACAGTGCGGCAGGCTATATATACATATATACTGTATATAGGGGCTTCTCTGCAGACACTGGGCCTGCGGGGACCCGGCGTATTCCTGTGTACTGTGCTATATACATGGTATATACAGTGCGGCAGGCTATATATACATATATACTGTATATAGGGGCTTCTCTGCAGACACTGGGCCTGTGGGGACCCGGCGTATTCCTGTGTACTGTGCTATATACATAGTATATACAGTGCGGCAGGCTATATATACATATATACTGTATATAAGGGCTTCTCTGCAGACACTGGGCCTGCGGGGACCCGGCGTATTCCGGTGTACTGTGCTATATACATGGTATATACAGTGCGGCAGGCTATATATACATATATACTGTATATAGAGGCTTCTCTGCAGACACTGGGCCTGCGGGGACCCGGCGTATTCCTGTGTACTGTGCTATATACATAGTATATACAGTGTGGCAGGCTATATACATATATACTGTATATAGGGGCTTCTCTGCAGACACTGGGCCTGTGGGGACCCGGCGTATTCCTGTGTACTGTGCTATATACATGGTATATACAGTGCGGCAGGCTATATACATATATACTGTATATAGGGGCTTCTCAGCAGACACTGGGCCTGCGGGGACCCGGCGTATTCCTGTGTACTGTGCTATATACATGGTATATACAGTGCGGCAGGCTATATACATATATACTGTATATAGGGGCTTCTCTGCAGACACTGGGCCTGTGGGGACCCGGCGTATTCCTGTGTACTGTGCTATATACATGGTATATACAGTGCGGCAGGCTATATACATATATACTGTATATAGGGGCTTCTCTGCAGACACTGGGCCTGCGGGGACCCGGCGTATTCCTGTGTACTGTGCTATATACATAGTATATACAGTGCGGCAGGCTATATATACATATATACTGTATATAGGGGCTTCTCTGCAGACACTGGGCCTGCGGGGACCCGGCGTATTCCTGTGTACTGTGCTATATACATAGTATATACAGTGCGGCAGGCTATATATACATATATACTGTATATAGGGGCTTCTCTGCAGACACTGGGCCTGCGGGGACCCGGCGTATTCCTGTGTACTGTGCTATATACATGGTATATACAGTGCGGCAGGCTATATATACATATATACTGTATATAGGGGCTTCTCTGCAGACACTGGGCCTGCGGGGACCCGGCGTATTCCTGTGTACTGTGCTATATACATAGTATATACAGTGCGGCAGGCTATATATACATATATACTGTATATAGGGGCTTCTCTGCAGACACTGGGCCTGCGGGGACCCGGCGTATTCCTGTGTACTGTGCTATATACATGGTATATACAGTGCGGCAGGCTATATACATATATACTGTATATAGGGGCTTCTCTGCAGACACTGGGCCTGCGGGGACCCGGCGTATTCCTGTATACTGTGCTATATACATGGTATATACAGTGCGGCAGGCTATATACATATATACTGTATATAGGGGCTTCTCTGCAGACACTGGGCCTGTGGGGACCCGGCGTATTCCTGTGTACTGTGCTATATACATGGTATATACAGTGCGGCAGGCTATATACATATATACTGTATATAGGGGCTTCTCAGCAGACACTGGGCCTGTGTGGGACCCGGCGTATTCCTGTGTACTGTGCTATATACATAGTATATACAGTGCGGCAGGCTATATACATATATACTGTATATAGGGGCTTCTCTGCAGACACTGGGCCTGCGGGGACCCGGCGTATTCCTGTGTACTGTGCTATATACATGGTATATACAGTGCGGCAGGCTATATACATATATACTGTATATAGGGGCTTCTCTGCAGACACTGGGCCTGCGGGGACCCGGCGTATTCCTGTGTACTGTGCTATATACATGGTATATACAGTGCGGCAGGCTATATACATATATACTGTATATAGGGGCTTCTCTGCAGACACTGGGCCTGTGTGGGACCCGGCGTATTCCTGTGTACTGTGCTATATACATAGTATATACAGTGCGGCAGGCTATATACATATATACTGTATATAGGGGCTTCTCTGCAGACACTGGGCCTGCGGGGACCCGGCGTATTCCTGTGTACTGTGCTATATACATGGTATATACAGTGCGGCAGGCTATATACATATATACTGTATATAGGGGCTTCTCTGCAGACACTGGGCCTGCGGGGACCCGGCGTATTCCTGTGTACTGTGCTATATACATGGTATATACAGTGCGGCAGGCTATATATACATATATACTGTATATAGAGGCTTCTCTGCAGACACTGGGCCTGCGGGGACCCGGCGTATTCCTGTGTACTGTGCTATATACATAGTATATACAGTGTGGCAGGCTATATACATATATACTGTATATAGGGGCTTCTCTGCAGACACTGGGCCTGTGGGGACCCGGCGTATTCCTGTGTACTGTGCTATATACATGGTATATACAGTGCGGCAGGCTATATACATATATACTGTATATAGGGGCTTCTCTGCAGACACTGGGCCTGCGGGGACCCGGCGTATTCCTGTGTACTGTGCTATATACATGGTATATACAGTGCGGCAGGCTATATACATATATACTGTATATAGGGGCTTCTCTGCAGACACTGGGCCTGTGGGGACCCGGCGTATTCCTGTGTACTGTGCTATATACATGGTATATACAGTGCGGCAGGCTATATACATATATACTGTATATAGGGGCTTCTCTGCAGACACTGGGCCTGCGGGGACCCGGCGTATTCCTGTGTACTGTGCTATATACATAGTATATACAGTGCGGCAGGCTATATATACATATATACTGTATATAGGGGCTTCTCTGCAGACACTGGGCCTGCGGGGACCCGGCGTATTCCTGTGTACTGTGCTATATACATAGTATATACAGTGCGGCAGGCTATATATACATATATACTGTATATAGGGGCTTCTCTGCAGACACTGGGCCTGCGGGGACCCGGCGTATTCCTGTGTACTGTGCTATATACATGGTATATACAGTGCGGCAGGCTATATATACATATATACTGTATATAGGGGCTTCTCTGCAGACACTGGGCCTGCGGGGACCCGGCGTATTCCTGTGTACTGTGCTATATACATAGTATATACAGTGCGGCAGGCTATATACATATATACTGTATATAGGGGCTTCTCAGCAGACACTGGGCCTGCGGGGACCCGGCGTATTCCTGTGTACTGTGCTATATACATGGTATATACAGTGCGGCAGGCTATATACATACATACTGTATATAGGGGCTTCTCTGCAGACACTGGGCCTGCGGGGACCCGGCGTATTCCTGTGTACTGTGCTATATACATGGTATATACAGTGCGGCAGGCTATATACATATATACTGTATATAGGGGCTTCTCTGCAGATATTGGGCCTGCGGGGACCCGGCGTATTCCTGTGTACTGTGCTATATACATGGTATATACAGTGCGGCAGGCTATATATACATATATACTGTATATAGGGGCTTCTCTGCAGACACTGGGCCTGTGGGGACCCGGCGTATTCCTGTGTACTGTGCTATATACATGGTATATACAGTGCGGCAGGCTATATATACATATATACTGTATATAGGGGCTTCTCTGCAGACACTGGGCCTGCGGGGACCCGGCGTATTCCTGTGTACTGTGCTATATACATGGTATATACAGTGCGGCAGGCTATATACATATATACTGTATATAGGGGCTTCTCTGCAGACACTGGGCCTGTGGGGACCCGGCGTATTCCTGTGTACTGTGCTATATACATGGTATATACAGTGCGGCAGGCTATATATACATATATACTGTATATAGGGGCTTCTCTGCAGACACTGGGCCTGCGGGGACCCGGCGTATTCCTGTGTACTGTGCTATATACATAGTATATACAGTGCGGCAGGCTATATATACATATATACTGTATATAGGGGCTTCTCTGCAGACACTGGGCCTGCGGGGACCCGGCGTATTCCTGTGTACTGTGCTATATACATAGTATATACAGTGCGGCAGGCTATATATACATATATACTGTATATAGGGGCTTCTCAGCAGACACTGGGCCTGCGGGGACCCGGCGTATTCCTGTGTACTGTGCTATATACATAGTATATACAGTGCGGCAGGCTATATATACATATATACTGTATATAGGGGCTTCTCTGCAGACACTGGGCCTGTGGGGACCCGGCGTATTCCTGTGTACTGTGCTATATACATAGTATATACAGTGCGGCAGGCTATATACATATATACGGGGTTACCAGCTGTCCAGTTCGAGCTCCAGCAGGGACTGGCTCCTCTCCGAGTGACACTGCAGACACCACATGGCTGAGCGCAGGGACCGGAGCAGGGGACCTCACCCCAGATGGGACCCCAACATCCTGTGCCCCCCTGAGCCTCGTCTCCACGGCAGTGATCCGGAAGAATCAGCAGAGGTGGGTCCAGCCTTCCAGTCCGGGGCAGGATGGGGGGATGGCTGGAAGCCGGGACAGGGGCAGAGGAGGAGGAGGAGGGACACGGCCGTACACGGCCCTCATTTGCTGCTGCTTGTGTTTTCCCAGCAAAGGAACAGGAAATATCCCAGAGCTGAGAGCAGAGCACAGAGCACACTGTCAGGAGTGAGTGCAGCGCTGTGCCGGGCATTGTGCTCTGCTACCTCTGACACCAGCTATAGCAGAGCTTTATACGGAGCCTTTCTCTGAACCTCACATTTCATGCATTTCTCTAAAGTGGAGAAGCTGCTAAGAAGTGGTCCAGAGATGGCGCATTATGAAGACCACCATTGTGTATGCTCCGTCCCGCCAGTGCTCCACATGGAAAGAGCGCTGCTCCAGCCGTTCCCTCAGATGATCGTAGGAGAGAAGCAGAGAGGAGAGGAGAGAAGCAGAGAGGAGAGGAGAAGAGAGGAGAGGAGAGAAGCAGAGAGGAGAGAAGAAGAGAGGAGAGGAGAGAAGAGAAGCAGAGAGGAGAGGAGAGAAGCAGAGAGGAGAGGAGAAGAGAGGAGAGAAGCAGAGAGGAGAGGAGAGGAGCAGAGAGGAGAGAAGAAGAGAGGAGAAGAGAGAAGCAGAGAGGAGAGGAGAGGAGAGAAGCAGAGAGGAGAGGAGAGAAGCAGAGAGGAGAGGAGAGGAGAGAAGCAGAGAGGAGAGAAGAGAAGCAGAGAGGAGAGGAGAGAAGAGAAGCAGAGAGGGAGAAGCAGAGAGGAGAGGAGAGGAGCAGAGAGGAGAGGAGAGAAGCAGAGAGGAGAGGAGAGAAGAGAAGCAGAGAGGGAGAAGCAGAGAGGAGAGGAGAGGAGCAGAGAGGAGAGAAGAAGAGAGGAGAAGAGAGAAGCAGAGAGGAGAGGAGAGAAGCAGAGAGGAGAGGAGAGGAGAGAAGCAGAGAGGAGAGGAGAGAAGCAGAGAGGAGAGGAGAAGAGAGGAGAGGAGAGAAGCAGAGAGGAGAGAAGCAGAGAGGAGAGAAGCAGAGAGGAGAGGAGAAGAGAGGAGAGGAGAGAAGCAGAGAGGAGAGGAGAAGAGAGAAGCAGAGAGGAGAGGAGAGAAGCAGAGAGGAGAGGAGAGAAGAGAAGCAGAGAGGAGAGAAGCAGAGAGGAGAGGAGAGGAGAGGAGCAGAGAGGAGAGAAGAAGAGAGGAGAAGAGAGAAGAGAAGCAGAGAGGAGAGGAGAGAAGCAGAGAGGAGAGAAGCAGAGAGAAGAGGAGAGAAGAGAAGCAGAGAGGAGAGAAGCAGAGAGGAGAGGAGAGGAGCAGAGAGGAGAGAAGAAGAGAGGAGAAGAGAGAAGCAGAGAGGAGAGGAGAGGAGAGGAGAGAAGCAGAGAGGAGAGGAGAGAAGCAGAGAGGAGAGGAGAGAAGCAGAGAGGAGAGGAGAGAAGCAGAGAGGGAGAAGCAGAGAGAAGAGAAGCAGAGAGAAGCAGAGAGGAGAGAAGCAGAGAGGAGAGGAGAGAAGCAGAGAGGAGAGGAGAGGAGATGAGAGAAGCAGAGAGGAGAGGAGAGAAGCAGAGAGGAGAGGAGAAGAGAAGCAGAGAGGAGAGAAGCAGAGAGGAGAGGAGAGGAGAGGAGCAGAGAGGAGAGGAGAAGAGAGGAGAGGAGAGAAGCAGAGAGGAGAGGAGAGAAGCAGAGAGGAGAGGAGAAGAGAGGAGAGGAGAGAAGCAGAGAGGAGAGGAGAGGAGCAGAGAGGAGAGGAGAGGAGAGAAGCAGAGAGGAGAGGAGAGAAGCAGAGAGGAGAGGAGAGGAGAGAAGCAGAGAGGAGAGAAGCAGAGAGGAGAGGAGAGAAGCAGAGAGGAGAGGAGAGGAGCAGAGAGGAGAGGAGAGGAGAGGAGCAGAGAGGAGAGGAGCAGAGAGGAGAGAAGCAGAGAGGAGAGAAGCAGAGAGTAGAGAAGCAGAGAGAAGAAGAGAGGAGAGAAGCAGAGAGAAGCAGAGAGGAGAGGAGAGAAGCAGAGAGGAGAGAAGCAGAGAGGAGAGGAGAGAAGCAGAGAGTAGAGAAGCAGAGAAGAAGAGAGGAGAGAAGCAGAGAGAAGCAGAGAGGAGAGAAGCAGAGAGGAGAGAAGCAGAGAGGAGAGGAGAGTAGAGGAGAGGAGAAGAGAGGAGAGAAGCAGAGAGGAGAGAAGCAGAGGAGAGTAGAGGTAGAGAAGAGGAGAAGAGAGGAGAGAAACAGAGAGGAGAGGAGAGAAGCAGAGAGGAGAGAAGCAGAGAGGAGAGGAGAGAAGCAGAGAGGAGAGAAGCAGAGAGGAGAGGAGAGAAGCAGAGAGGAGAGGAGAGAAGCAGAGAGGAGAGAAGCAGAGAGGAGAGGAGAGGAGAGAAGAAGAGAGGAGAGGAGAGAAGCAGAGAGGAGAGAAGCAGAGAGGAGAGAAGCAGAGAGGAGAGAAGCAGAGAGGAGAGGAGAGAAGCAGAGAGAAGAAGAGAGGAGAGAAGCAGAGAGTAGAGAAGCAGAGAGAAGCAGAGAGGAGAGAAGCAGAGAGAAGCAGAGAGGAGAGAAGCAGAAAGAAGCAGAGAGGAGAGAAGCAGAGAGGAGAGAAGCAGAGAGGAGAGAAGCAGAGAGGAGAGAAGCAGAGAGGAGAGAAGCAGAGAGGAGAGGAGAGAAGCAGAGAGTAGAGAAGCAGAGAGAAGAGAGGAGAGAAGCAGAGAGAAGCAGAGAGGAGAGGAGAGGAGAGGAGAGAAGCAGAGAGTAGAGAAGCAGAGAGTAGAGAAGCAGAGAGAAGAAGAGAGGAGAGAAGCAGAGAGGAGAGGAGAGAAGCAGAGAGAAGAAGAGAGGAGAGAAGCAGAAAGAAGCAGAGAGGAGAGAAGCAGAAAGAAGCAGAGAGGAGAGAAGCAGAGAGGAGAGAAGCAGAGAGGAGAGAAGCAGAGAGTAGAGAAGCAGAGAGAAGAAGAGAGGAGAGAAGCAGAGAGAAGCAGAGAGGAGAGGAGAGAAGCAGAGAGGAGAGAAGCAGAGAGGAGAGGAGAGAAGCAGAGAGGAGAGAAGCAGAGAGGAGAGGAGAGAAGCAGAGAGTAGAGAAGCAGAGAAGAAGAGAGGAGAGAAGCAGAGAGAAGCAGAGAGGAGAGAAGCAGAGAGGAGAGAAGCAGAGAGGAGAGGAGAGGAGAAGAGAGGAGAGAAGCAGAGAGGAGAGAAGAGAAGCAGAGAGGAGAGAAGCAGAGGAGAGTAGAGGTAGAGAAGAGGAGAAGAGAGGAGAGAAACAGAGAGGAGAGGAGAGAAGCAGAGAGAGGAGAGTAGAGGAGAGAAGCAGAGAGAGGAGAGTAGAGGAGAGAAGCAGAGAGGAGAGAAGCAGAGAGAGGAAAGTAGAGGAGAGAAGCAGAGAGGAGAGAAACAGAGAGGAGACAAACAGAGAGGAGAGAAACAGAGAGGAGAGAAACAGAGAGGAGAGAAGCAGAGAGTAGAGAAGCAGAGAGAAGAAGAGAGGAGAGAAGCAGAGAGAAGCAGAGAGGAGAGGAGAGAAGCAGAGAGGAGAGAAGCAGAGAGGAGAGGAGAGAAGCAGAGAGTAGAGAAGCAGAGAAGAAGAGAGGAGAGAAGCAGAGAGAAGCAGAGAGGAGAGAAGCAGAGAGGAGAGAAGCAGAGAGGAGAGGAGAGTAGAGGAGAGGAGAAGAGAGGAGAGAAGCAGAGAGGAGAGAAGAGAAGCAGAGAGGAGAGAAGCAGAGGAGAGTAGAGGTAGAGAAGAGGAGAAGAGAGGAGAGAAACAGAGAGGAGAGGAGAGAAGCAGAGAGGAGAGAAGCAGAGAGGAGAGGAGAGAAGCAGAGAGGAGAGAAGCAGAGAGGAGAGGAGAGAAGCAGAGAGGAGAGGAGAGAAGCAGAGAGGAGAGAAGCAGAGAGGAGAGGAGAGGAGAGAAGAAGAGAGGAGAGGAGAGAAGCAGAGAGGAGAGAAGCAGAGAGGAGAGAAGCAGAGAGGAGAGAAGCAGAGAGGAGAGGAGAGAAGCAGAGAGAAGAAGAGAGGAGAGAAGCAGAGAGTAGAGAAGCAGAGAGAAGCAGAGAGGAGAGAAGCAGAGAGAAGCAGAGAGGAGAGAAGCAGAAAGAAGCAGAGAGGAGAGAAGCAGAGAGGAGAGAAGCAGAGAGGAGAGAAGCAGAGAGGAGAGAAGCAGAGAGGAGAGGAGAGAAGCAGAGAGTAGAGAAGCAGAGAGAAGAGAGGAGAGAAGCAGAGAGAAGCAGAGAGGAGAGGAGAGGAGAGGAGAGAAGCAGAGAGTAGAGAAGCAGAGAGTAGAGAAGCAGAGAGAAGAAGAGAGGAGAGAAGCAGAGAGGAGAGGAGAGAAGCAGAGAGAAGAAGAGAGGAGAGAAGCAGAAAGAAGCAGAGAGGAGAGAAGCAGAAAGAAGCAGAGAGGAGAGAAGCAGAGAGGAGAGAAGCAGAGAGGAGAGAAGCAGAGAGTAGAGAAGCAGAGAGAAGAAGAGAAAAGAGAAGCAGAGAGAAGCAGAGAGGAGAGGAGAGAAGCAGAGAGGAGAGAAGCAGAGAGGAGAGGAGAGAAGCAGAGAGGAGAGAAGCAGAGAGGAGAGGAGAGAAGCAGAGAGTAGAGAAGCAGAGAAGAAGAGAGGAGAGAAGCAGAGAGAAGCAGAGAGGAGAGAAGCAGAGAGGAGAGAAGCAGAGAGGAGAGGAGAGGAGAAGAGAGGAGAGAAGCAGAGAGGAGAGAAGAGAAGCAGAGAGGAGAGAAGCAGAGGAGAGTAGAGGTAGAGAAGAGGAGAAGAGAGGAGAGAAACAGAGAGGAGAGGAGAGAAGCAGAGAGAGGAGAGTAGAGGAGAGAAGCAGAGAGAGGAGAGTAGAGGAGAGAAGCAGAGAGGAGAGAAGCAGAGAGAGGAGAGTAGAGGAGAGAAGCAGAGAGGAGAGAAACAGAGAGGAGACAAACAGAGAGGAGAGAAACAGAGAGGAGAGAAACAGAGAGGAGAGAAACAGAGAGGAGAGAATCAGAGAGGAGAGAATCAAAAGAGGAGAGAAGCAGAGAGGAGGGAAGAGAAGCAGAGAGGAGGGAAGAGAAGCAGAGAGGAGAGAAGAGAAGCAGAGAGGAGAGAAGCAGAGAGGAGAGAAGCAGAGAGTAGAGAAGCAGAGAGTAGAGAAGCAGAGAGTAGAGAAGCAGAGAGAAGAAGAGAGGAGAGAAGCAGAGAGAAGCAGAGAGGAGAGAAGCAGAGAGGAGAGGAGAGGAGAGAAGCAGAGAGTAGAGAAGCAGAGAGAAGAGAGGAGAGAAGCAGAAAGAAGCAGAGAGGAGAGAAGCAGAAAGAAGCAGAGAGGAGAGAAGCAGAGAGGAGAGAAGCAGAGAGGAGAGAAGCAGAGAGGAGAGAAGCAGAGAGGAGAGAAGCAGAGAGGAGAGGAGAGAAGCAGAGAGTAGAGAAGCAGAGAGAAGAGAGGAGAGAAGCAGAGAGACGCAGAGAGGAGAGGAGAGAAGCAGAGAGGAGAGGAGAGGAGAGAAGCAGAGAGTAGAGAAGCAGAGAGAAGAAGAGAGGAGAGAAGCAGAGAGAAGCAGAGAGGAGAGGAGAAGAGAGGAGAGGAGAGAAGCAGAGAGGAGACAAGCGGAGAGGAGAGGAGAGTAGAGGAGAGGAGAAGAGAGGAGAGAAGCAGAGAGGAGACAAGAGAAGCAGAGAGGAGAGAAGCAGAGGAGAGTAGAGGTAGAGAAGAGGAGAAGAGAGGAGAGAAACAGAGAGGAGAGAAACAGAAACAGAGAGGAGAGAAACAGAGAGGAGAGAAACAGAGAGGAGAGAAGCAGAGAGCAGCAGAGAGGAGAGAATCAGAGAGGAGAGAATCAGAGAGGAGAGAATCAGAGAGGAGAGAAGCAGAGAGGAGAGAATCAGAGAGGAGAGAAGCAGAGAGGAGAGAATCAGAGAGGAGAGAATCAGAGAGGAGAGAAGCAGAGAGGAGAGAATCAGAGAGGAGAGAAGCAGAGAGGAGAGAAGCAGAGAGAAGAGAAGAGAAGCAGAGAGGAGAGAAGCAGAGAGGAGAGGAGAGAAGCAGAGAGTAGAAAAGCAGAGAGAAGAAGAGAGGAGAGAAGCAGAGAGAAGCAGAGAGGAGAGAAGCAGAGAGGAGAGGAGAAGAGAGGAGAGGAGAGAAGCAGAGAGAAGAAGAGAGGAGAGAAGCAGAGAGTAGAGAAGCAGAGAGAAGAAGAGAGGAGAGAAGCAGAGAGAAGCAGAGAGGAGAGAAGCAGAGAGGAGAGGAGAGTAGAGAAGCAGAGAGTAGAGAAGCAGAGAGAAGAAGAGAGGAGAGAAGCAGAAAGAAGCAGAGAGGAGAGAAGCAGAGAGGAGAGAAGCAGAGAGGAGAGAAGCAGAGAGGAGAGGAGAGGAGAGAAGCAGAGAGTAGAGAAGCAGAGAGAAGAAGAGAGGAGAGAAGCAGAGAGGAGAGGAGAGGAGAGAAGCAGAGAGGAGAGAAGCAGAGGAGAGGAGAGAAGCAGAGAGGAGAGAAGCAGAGAGAAGCAGAGAGGAGAGAAGCAGAGAGGAGAGGAGAAGAGAGGAGAGGAGAGAAGCAGAGAGGAGAGAAGCGGAGAGTAGAGGAGAGGAGAAGAGAGGAGAGAAGCAGAGGAGAGTAGAGGTAGAGAAGAGGAGAAGAGAGGAGAGAAGCAGAGAGGAGAGAAGCAGAGAGAGGAGAGTAGAGGAGAGAAGCAGAGAGGAGACAAATAGAGAGGAGACAAACAGAGGAGAGAAACAGAGAGGAGAGAAACAGAGAGGAGAGAAACAGAGGAGAGGAGAGAAGCAGAGAGCAGCAGAGAGGAGAGAATCAGAGAGGAGAGAATCAGAGAGGAGAGAAGCAGAGAGGAGAGAAGCAGAGAGGAGAGAAGAGAAGCAGAGAGGAGAGGAGAGAAGCAGAGAGGAGAGGAGAGAAGAGAAGCTGAGAGGAGAGAAGAGGAGAGAAGCAGAGAGGAGAGAAGCAGAGAGGAGAGAAGCGGAGAGGAGAGAAGCGGAGAGGAGAGAAGCGGAGAGGAGAGAAGCGGAGAGGAGAGTAGAGGAGAGAAGCAGAGAGGAGAGAAGCAGAGAGGAGAGGAGAGGAGAGAAGAGGAGAGGAGAGAAGCAGAGAGGAGAGGAGTGTAGCAGAGAGGAGAGTAGCAGAGGAGAGTAGCAGAGAGCTCCAGAAGAGGAAAGTGAGATCACGGCTTATTCAGGGCATTCTTACAGGTTGTAGATGAAGGCAATACCCCCTAATATAAGACATAATGGACACAATGTGTCCCAGGAAGGCAGAACCTGTGCAAAGACCACATGGAAGTACAGAATGTTGTACTAGCAAAATATAGTGACGGCTGAGGAGATAGTGACAGTGAACGCAGCAGACGCAGGACTTTAGGCTTCTGGGCCTCCTGGATGCAGCTGCGACTATTGCGATCCTACAGCTTTACCAAGAGGAAATCACAGGAGCTGCGCTGGGAGGGAGCTGCATCTTGTAACTGGGAATGAGACCATGCACTGGGCAAGCACCGCATGTCACACCGCCAGCAAGCGGAGCGCGCAGCATTGTTCTGTGTCAGTAAAGCAAGTTACATTGGCTGCCCGAAATGTACTGAGGACGCGACCGCCCGAAATGTACCGAGGACGCGACCGCCCGAAATGTACCGAGGACGTGACCGCCCGAAATGTACCGAGGACGCGACCGCCCGAAATGTACCGAGGACGCGACTGCCCGAAATGTACCGAGGACGCGACCGCCCGAAATGTACCGAGGACGTGACCGCCCGAAATGTACCGAGGACGCGACCGCCCGAAATGTACCGAGGACGCGACCGCCCGAAATGTACCGAGGACGCGACCGCCCGAAATGTACCGAGGACGCG
Organism: Anomaloglossus baeobatrachus; assembly: GCF_048569485.1. NCBI lineage: Eukaryota > Metazoa > Chordata > Amphibia > Anura > Aromobatidae > Anomaloglossus > Anomaloglossus baeobatrachus. The sequence goes on along the minus strand of NC_134360.1, from coordinate 2,040,343 downwards.
ACCGCCCGAAATGTACCGAGGACGCGACCGCCCGAAGTGTACAGAGGACGCGACCGCCCGAAATGTACCGAGGACGCAACCGCCCGAAATGTACCGAGGACGCGACCGCCCGAAATGTACCGAGGACGCAACCGCCCGAAGTGTACAGAGGACGCGACCGCCCGAAGTGTACCGAGGACGCGACCGCCCGAAGTGTACAGAGGACGCAACCGCCCGAAATGTACCGAGGACGCGACCGCCCGAAGTGTACAGAGGACGCGACCGCCCGAAGTGTACAGAGGACGCGACCGCCCGAAGTGTACCGAGGACGCGACCGCCCGAAGTGTACCGAGGACGCGACCGCCCGAAATGTACCGAGGACGCGACCGCCCGAAGTGTACAGAGGACGCGACCGCCCGAAATGTACCGAGGACGCGACCGCCCGAAATGTACCGAGGACGCGACCGCCCGAAGTGTACAGAGGACGCAACCGCCCGAAATGTACCGAGGACGCGACCGCCCGAAGTGTACAGAGGACGCAACCGCCCGAAATGTACCGAGGACACGAAATAGACAAGAAGGGGGAGACAACTCTTGTGTCATGCGACAATCCTCTACACGCGGTGGTTTAATTACGCGGCTTAAGGCATCAATTCCTTTGCCTGAATAGTAAAATGTCCTATTTATAAACATGTGATAACGTTTGGCCGCACGCACTTCGGCTACAGCCACGGGGAAGCGGCAGCCTGACGCTGCTCAGTGACACTGCAGCAAACATAAGGGGAAGTGCCACTGGTGCCTGGGACATCGCAGAGGCCACAGATTCAAGAGACCGTGGCTGCAGCACTCGGCAGTGGCCACTAAGACACCACTACCCAGGACCTGGCTCATTCACCTCTATGGAAGCATGTTCTAGGCATGTTGTAGATCTGTGCAGTGGTCACTGTGCAAGGAAGGGGAGGAGGTGGGCTGTGACCACCACATATTACGACTGCTGTGTCACTGTGTCACGGGTTCTCTAAATACAGGTGTTATTTTTGTCACCCTGTCTCTGATGATAATGAAATGAATGAAAACAGATCTATTCCTAAGTATCAGTCTAGTGAGGCTTCACTTGCACAGTGAAAATTCAGAAATTATAGGATATTTTAGTATAGTTAGTGATAAGAAAAAAAAAAAAAAAAAGAAAAATCATAACAATTTGCATGAAAAAAACTTGATTTATAGGTAGCCTATCACCTGATTCATGCTGCCCAAACTACGAGCAGAGTCCGGCTGCACAACTGAGAAAGATGGCCTGAAGATCCGCTATGGGAGAGATCTGTCAATCAACTTGGAGTGTCTACGTATAATATGGTCCATAGCCGGCGTCTCCTAGCACCGCTCCTGGTGACTGACAGATCTCTCCTGTAATAAGAGGGTGGTGCTGGGTGAAGCCGGCCAGGAGCGGTGCTGGACTAGTCTCATCTCCAGCTATAGTCCATAGCCGGCGTCTCCTAGCACCGCTCCCGGTGACTGACAGATCTCTCCTGTAATAAGAGGGTGGTGCTGGGTGAAGCCGGCCAGGAGCGGTGCTGGACTAGTCTCATCTCCAGCTATAGTCCATAGCCGGCGTCTCCTAGCACCGCTCCTGGTGACTGACAGATCTCTCCTGTAATAAGAGGGTGGTGCTGGGTGAAGCCGGCCAGGAGCGGTGCTGGACTAGTCTCATCTCCAGCTATAGTCCATAGCCGGCGTCTCCTAGCACCGCTCCTGGTGACTGACAGATCTCTCCTGTAATAAGAGGGTGGTGCTGGGTGAAGCCGGCCAGGAGCGGTGCTGGACTAGTCTCATCTCCAGCTATAGTCCATAGCCGGCTTCTCCTAGCACCGCTCCCGGTGACTGACAGATCTCTCCTGTAATAAGAGGGTGGTGCTGGGTGAAGCCGGCCAGGAGCGGTGCTGGACTAGTCTCATCTCCAGCTATAGTCCATAGCCGGCGTCTCCTAGCACCGCTCCCGGTGACTGACAGATCTCTCCTGTAATAAGAGGGTGGTGCTGGGTGAAGCCGGCCAGGAGCGGTGCTGGACTAGTCTCATCTCCAGCTATAGTCCATAGCCGGCGTCTCCTAGCACCGCTCCCGGTGACTGACAGATCTCTCCTGTAATAAGAGGGTGGTGCTGGGTGAAGCCGGCCAGGAGCGGTGCTGGACTAGTCTCATCTCCAGCTATAGTCCATAGCCGGCGTCTCCTAGCACCCCTCCCGGTGACTGACAGATCTCTCCCATAAGAGGGTGGTGCTGGGTGAAGCCGGCCAGGAGCGGTGCTGGACTAGTCTCATCTCCAGCTATAGTCCATAGCCGGCGTCTCCTAGCACCCCTCCCGGTGACTGACAGATCTCTCCCATAAGAGGGTGGTGCTGGGTGAAGCCGGCCAGGAGCGGTGCTGGACTAGTCTCATCTCCAGCTATAGTCCATAGCCGGCGTCTCCTAGCACCCCTCCCGGTGACTGACAGATCTCTCCTGTAATAAGAGGGTGGTGCTGGGTGAAGCCGGCCAGGAGCGGTGCTGGACTAGTCTCATCTCCAGCTATAGTCCATAGCCGGCGTCTCCTAGCACCGCTCCCGGTGACTGACAGATCTCTCCTGTAATAAGAGGGTGGTGCTGGGTGAAGCCGGCCAGGAGCGGTGCTGGACTAGTCTCATCTCCAGCTATAGTCCATAGCCGGCGTCTCCTAGCACCCCTCCCGGTGACTGACAGATCTCTCCCATAAGAGGGTGGTGCTGGGTGAAGCCGGCCAGGAGCGGTGCTGGACTAGTCTCATCTCCAGCTATAGTCCATAGCCGGCGTCTCCTAGCACCCCTCCCGGTGACTGACAGATCTCTCCTGTAATAAGAGGGTGGTGCTGGGTGAAGCTGGCCAGGAGCGGTGCTGGACTAGTCTCATCTCCAGCTATAGTCCATAGCCGGCGTCTCCTAGCACCCCTCCCGGTGACTGACAGATCTCTCCCATAAGAGGGTGGTGCTGGGTGAGGCCGGTCAGGAGCTGGACTAGTCTCATCTCCAGCTATAGTCCATAGCCGGCGTCTCCTAGCACCGCTCCCGGTGACTGACAGATCTCTCCCATAAGAGGGTGGTGCTGGGTGAAGCCGGCCAGGAGCGGTGCTGGACTAGTCTCATCTCCAGCTATAGTCCATAGCCGGCGTCTCCTAGCACCCCTCCCGGTGACTGACAGATCTCTCCTGTAATAAGAGGGTGGTGCTGGGTGAAGCCGGCCAGGAGCGGTGCTGGACTAGTCTCATCTCCAGCTATAGTCCATAGCCGGCGTCTCCTAGCACCGCTCCCGGTGACTGACAGATCTCTCCTGTAATAAGAGGGTGGTGCTGGGTGAAGCCGGCCAGGAGCGGTGCTGGACTAGTCTCATCTCCAGCTATAGTCCATAGCCGGCGTCTCCTAGCACCGCTCCCGGTGACTGACAGATCTCTCCCATGAGAGGGTGGTGCTGGGTGAAGCTGGTCAGGAGCGGTGCTGGACTAGTCTCATCTCCAGCTATAGTCCATAGCCGGCGTCTCCTAGCACCGCTCCTGGTGACTGACAGATCTCTCCTGTAATAAGAGGGTGGTGCTGGGTGAAGCCGGCCAGGAGCGGTGCTGGACTAGTCTCATCTCCAGCTATAGTCCATAGCCGGCGTCTCCTAGCACCCCTCCCGGTGACTGACAGATCTCTCCCATAAGAGGGTGGTGCTGGGTGAGGCCGGTCAGGAGCTGGACTAGTCTCATCTCCAGCTATAGTCCATAGCCGGCGTCTCCTAGCACCGCTCCCGGTGACTGACAGATCTCTCCCATAAGAGGGTGGTGCTGGGTGAAGCCGGCCAGGAGCGGTGCTGGACTAGTCTCATCTCCAGCTATAGTCCATAGCCGGCGTCTCCTAGCACCCCTCCCGGTGACTGACAGATCTCTCCTGTAATAAGAGGGTGGTGCTGGGTGAAGCCGGCAAGGAGCGGTGCTGGACTAGTCTCATCTCCAGCTATAGTCCATAGCCGGCGTCTCCTAGCACCGCTCCCGGTGACTGACAGATCTCTCCTGTAATAAGAGGGTGGTGCTGGGTGAAGCCGGCCAGGAGCGGTGCTGGACTAGTCTCATCTCCAGCTATAGTCCATAGCCAGCTTCTCCTAGCACCGCTCCTGGTGACTGACAGATCTCTCCCGTAATAAGAGGGTGGTGCTGGGTGAAGCCGGCCAGGAGCGGTGCTGGACTAGTCTCATCTCCAGCTATAGACCATAGCCGGCGTCTCCTAGCACCGCTCCCGGTGACTGACAGATCTCGCTCATAAGAGGGTGGCGCTGGGTGAAGCCGGCCAGGAACGGTGCTGGACTAGTCTCATCTCCAGCTATAGTCCATAGCCAGCTTCTCCTAGCACCACTCCTGGTGACTGACAGATCTCTCCTGTAATAAGAGGGTGGCGCTGGGTGAAGCCAGTCAGGAGCGGTGCTGGACTAGTCTCATCTCCAGCTATAGTCCATAGCCGGCGTCTCCTAGCACCGCTCCCGGTGACTGACAGATCTCTCCTGTAATAAGAGGGTGGTGCTGGGTGAAGCCGGCCAGGAGCGGTGCTGGACTAGTCTCATCTCCAGCTATAGTCCATAGCCGGCGTCTCCTAGCACCGCTCCCGGTGACTGACAGATCTCTCCTGTAATAAGAGGGTGGTGCTGGGTGAAGCCGGTCAGGAGTGGTGCTGGACTAGTCTCATCTCCAGCTATAGACCATAGCCGGCGTCTCCTAGCACCCCTCCCGGTGACTGACAGATCTCTCCTGTAATAAGAGGGTGGCGCTGGGTGAAGCCGGCCAGGAGCGGTGCTGGACTAGTCTCATATCCAGCTATAGACCATAGCCGGCGTCTCCTAGCACCGCTCCCGGTGACTGACAGATCTCTCCTGTAATAAGAGGGTGGCGCTGGGTGAAGCCGGCCAGGAGCGGTGCTGGACTAGTCTCATCTCCAGCTATAGTCCATAGCCGGCGTCTCCTAGCACCCCTCCCGGTGACTGACAGATCTCGCTCATAAGAGGGTGGCGCTGGGTGAAGCCGGCCAGGAGCGGTGCTGGACTAGTCTCATCTCCAGCTATAGTCCATAGCCGGCGTCTCCTAGCACCCCTCCCGGTGACTGACAGATCTCTCCTGTAATAAGAGGGTGGGGCTGGGTGAAGCCGGCCAGGAGCGGTGCTGGACTAGTCTCATCTCCAGCTATAGTCCATAGCCGGCGTCTCCTAGCACCCCTCCCGGTGACTGACAGATCTCTCCTGTAATAAGAGGGTGGGGCTGGGTGAAGCCGGCCAGGGGAGGCATCGAAATAGTCTGGTCCCTGGCTGTGGACCCTGGCTGTGGACCCTGGCTGTGGACCCTGGCTGTGGACCCTGGCTGTGGACCCTGGCTGTGGACCCTGGCTGTGGACCCTGGCTGTGGACCCTGGCTGTGGACCCTGGCTGGGTCTTCAAAGTATGTTTTCACCAACACAAAGAAGCATTTCAGAGAAAAAAACCTGGCTACAATCATGCAGCTAGGCTGGGATTCACACTGCCTCGGATACAATCATGCAGCTAGGCTGGGATTCACACTGCCTCGGATACAGTCATGCAGCTAGGCTGGGATTCACACTGCCTCGGATACAGTCATGCAGCTAGGCTGGGATTCACACTGCCTCGGATACAATCATGCAGTTAGGCTCGGATTCACACTGCCTCGGATACAGTCATGCAGCTAGGCTGGGATTCACACTGCCTCGGATACAGTCATGCAGCTAGGCTGGGATTCACACTGCCTCGGATACAGTCATGCAGCTAGGCTGGGATTCACACTGCCTCGGATACAATCATGCAGCTAGGCTGGGATTCACACTGCCTCGGATACAATCATGCAGCTAGGCTGGGATTCACACTGCCTCGGATACAGTCATGCAGCTAGGCTGGGATTCACACTGCCTCGGATACAATCATGCAGCTAGGCTGGGATTCACACTGCCTCGGATACAGTCATGCAGCTAGGCTGGGATTCACACTGCCTCGGATACAATCATGCAGCTAGGCTGGGATTCACACTGCCTCGGATACAGTCATGCAGCTAGGCTGGGATTCACACTGCCTCGGATACAATCATGCAGCTAGGCTGGGATTCACACTGCCTCGGATACAGTCATGCAGCTAGGCTGGGATTCACACTGCCTCGGATACAATCATGCAGCTAGGCTGGGATTCACACTGCCTCGGATACAGTCATGCAGCTAGGCTGGGATTCACACTGCCTCGGATACAGTCATGCAGCTAGGCTGGGATTCACACTGCCTCGGATACAGTCATGCAGCTAGGCTGGGATTCACACTGCCTCGGATACAGTCATGCAGCTAGGCTGGGATTCACACTGCCTCGGATACAATCATGCAGCTAGGCTGGGATTCACACTGCCTCGGATACAGTCATGCAGCTAGGCTGGGATTCACACTGCCTCGGATACAGTCATGGAGCTAGGCTGGGATTCACACTGCCTCGGATACAGTCATGCAGCTAGGCTGGGATTCACACTGCCTCGGATACAATCATGCAGCTAGGCTGGGATTCACACTGCCTCGGATACAATCATGCAGCTAGGCTGGGATTCACACTGCCTCGGATACAGTCATGCAGCTAGGCTGGGATTCACACTGCCTTGGATACAGTCATGCAGCTAGGCTGGGATTCACACTGCCTCGGATACAGTCATGCAGCTAGGCTGGGATTCACACTGCCTCGGATACAGTCATGCAGCTAGGCTGGGATTCACACTGCCTCGGATACAGTCATGCAGCTAGGCTGGGATTCACACTGCCTCGGATACAGTCATGGAGCTAGGCTGGGATTCACACTGCCTCGGATACAGTCATGCAGCTAGGCTGGGATTCACACTGCCTCGGATACAATCATGCAGCTAGGCTGGGATTCACACTGCCTCGGATACAATCATGCAGCTAGGCTGGGATTCACACTGCCTCGGATACAGTCATGCAGCTAGGCTGGGATTCACACTGCCTCGGATACAGTCATGCAGCTAGGCTGGGATTCACACTGCCTCGGATACAGTCATGCAGCTAGGCTGGGATTCACACTGCCTCGGATACAGTCATGCAGCTAGGCTGGGATTCACACTACCTCGGATACAGTCATGCAGCTAGGCTGGGATTCACACTGCCTCGGATACAGTCATGCAGCTAGGCTGGGATTCACACTGCCTCGGATACAGTCATGCAGCTAGGCTGGGATTCACACTGCCTCGGATACAGTCATGCAGCTAGGCTGGGATTCACACTGCCTCGGATACAGTCATGCAGCTAGGCTGGGATTCACACTGCCTCGGATACAGTCATGCAGTTAGGCTCGGATTCACACTGCCTCGGATACAGTCATGCAGCTAGGCTGGGATTCACACTGCCTCGGATACAGTCATGCAGCTAGGCTGGGATTCACACTGCCTCGGATACAGTCATGCAGCTAGGCTGGGATTCACACTGCCTCGGATACAATCATGCAGCTAGACTGGGATTCACACTGCCTCGGATACAGTCATGCAGCTAGGCTGGGATTCACACTGCCTCGGATACAGTCATGCAGCTAGGCTGGGATTCACACTGCCTCGGATACAATCATGCAGCTAGGCTGGGATTCACACTGCCTCGGATACAGTCATGCAGCTAGGCTGGGATTCATACTGCCTCGGATACAGTCATGCAGCTAGGCTGGGATTCACACTGCCTTGGATACAGTCATGCAGCTAGGCTGGGATTCACACTGCCTCGGATACAGTCATGCAGCTAGGCTCGGATTCACACTGCCTCGGATACAGTCATGCAGCTAGGCTGGGATTCACACTGCCTCGGATACAGTCATGCAGCTAGGCTGGGATTCACACTGCTTCGGATACAGTTATGCAGCTAGGCTCGGATTCACACTGCCTCGGATACAATGATGCAGCTAGGCTGGGATTCACACTGCCTCGGATACAGTCATGCAGCTAGGCTGGGATTCACACTGCCTCGGATACAGTCATGCAGCTAGGCTGGGATTCACACTGCCTCGGATACAGTCATGCAGCTAGGCTGGGATTCACACTGCCTCGGATACAGTCATGCAGCTAGGCTGGGATTCACACTGCCTCGGATACAGTCATGCAGCTAGGCTGAGATTCACACTGCCTCGGATACAGTCATGCAGCTAGGCTGGGATTCACACTGCCTCGGATACAGTCATGCAGCTAGGCTGGGATTCACACTGCCTCGGATACAGTCATGCAGCTAGGCTCGGATTCACACTGCCTCGGATACAGTCATGCAGCTAGGCTGGGATTCACACTGCCTCGGATACAGTCATGCAGCTAGGCTGGGATTCACACTGCCTCGGATACAGTCATGCAGCTAGGCTGAGATTCACGCGGCCTGTGGTTTTGGCAGCATGTATGGCACCGCACAGTAGGTCATCTTCTCTGGACACGTCCCTTGTATGGTGGGATCATTTATGGCTGTGGCACTAAAGCTGTAGCTTTCCAAGCTCATAGTGATGGGTGACGAGACTCCGCTGCGGACGGTGACCACCATGAGCCAGTCTGATTTGTTTCTCGTGAGATACATTGCTTATTATACTGTCTCATGCGTAAAAACTGTCATATATCGACCAATCGGAGTTGGGCTTTAAACTTAATAAACCACAATGGAAAAATAACTAAAAGCAGCTTTTGTCTAAAAAAAAAAAAAGTTTGATACATGAAGTCTATTAATGTCAATGAGGCAAAACATTCCAACAGATAATATTAAGAAGAAATATTGAGAAGAGCCGCAGAATAAAGCTCCGCGTGTAGAAGACGCGGAGGATGGGACACGATCACACAATATATTATCCTTGTCAAATAAGCAGCTTTGAAGGATGAACAGATCAATCCGGAGTCTTCTAACTTTCAATGTCACTGGAAATAATCAGGTCGTCCGCAGAAGCCTTGTACAATGTATAACGAGGGGCAGTGGCGGGGGCAGCACCGCCCTCCTGTACAACGTGTAACGAGGGGCAGTAGCGGGGGCAGCACCGCCCTCCTGTACAATGTATAACGAGGGGCAGTGGCGGGGGCAGCACCGCCCTCCTGTACAACGTGTAACGAGGGGCAGTAGCGGGGGCAGCACCGCCCTCCTGTACAATGTATAACGAGGGGTAGTGGCGGGGGCAGCACCGCCCTCCTGTACAACGTGTAACGAGGGGCAGTAGCGGGGGCAGCACCGCCCTCCTGTACAATGTATAACGAGGGGTAGTGGCGGGGGCAGCACCGCCCTCCTGTACAACGTGTAACGAGGGGCAGTAGCGGGGGCAGCACCGCCCTCCTGTACAATGTATAACGAGGGGCAGTGGCGGGGGCAGCACCGCCCTCCTGTACAACGTGTAACGAGGGGCAGTAGCGGGGGCAGCACCGCCCTCCTGTACAACGTGTAACGAGGGGCAGTGGCGGGGGCAGCACCGCCCTCCTGTACAACGTGTAAAGAGGGGCAGTAGCGGGGGCAGCACCGCCCTCCTGTACAACGTGTAACGAGGGGCAGTGGCGGGGGCAGCACCACCCTCCTGTACAACGTGTAACGAGGGGCAGCACCGCCCTCCTGTACAACGTGTAACGAGGGGCAGCACTGCCCTCCTGTACAATGTGTAACGAGGGGCAGTAGCGGGGGCAGCACCGCCCTCCTGTACAACGTGTAACGAGGGGCAGTAGCGGGGGCAGCACCGCCCTCCTGTACAATGTATAACGAGGGGTAGTGGCGGGGGCAGCACCGCCCTCCTGTACAACGTGTAACGAGGGGCAGTAGCGGGGGCAGCACCGCCCTCCTGTACAATGTATAACGAGGGGCAGTGGCGGGGGCAGCACCGCCCTCCTGTACAACGTGTAACGAGGGGCAGTAGCGGGGGCAGCACCGCCCTCCTGTACAATGTATAACGAGGGGCAGTGGCGGGGGCAGCACCGCCCTCCTGTACAACGTGTAACGAGGGGCAGTAGCGGGGGCAGCACCGCCCTCCTGTACAATGTATAACGAGGGGTAGTGGCGGGGGCAGCACCGCCCTCCTGTACAACGTGTAACGAGGGGCAGTAGCGGGGGCAGCACCGCCCTCCTGTACAACGTGTAACGAGGGGCAGTGGCGGGGGCAGCACCGCCCTCCTGTACAACGTGTAACGAGGGGCAGCACCGCCCTCCTGTACAACGTGTAACGAGGGGCAGTGGCGGGGGCAGCACCGCCCTCCTGTACAACGTGTAACGAGGGGCAGCACCGCCCTCCTGTACAACGTGTAACGAGGGGCAGCACCGCCCTCCTGTACAACGTGTAACGAGGGGCAGCACCGCCCTCCTGTACAACGTGTAACGAGGGGCAGCACCGCCCTCCTGTACAATGTATAACGAGGGGTAGTGGCGGGGGCAGCACCGTCCTCCTGTACAACGTGTAACGAGGGGCAGTGGCGGGGGCAGCACCGTCCTCCTGTACAATGTGTAACGAGGGGCAGGGGCAGCACCGTCCTCCTGTACAATGTGTAACGAGGGGCAGTGGCGAGGGCAGCACCGTCCTCCTGTACAATGTGTAACGAGGGGCAGCACCGTCCTCCTGTACAATGTGTAACGAGGGGCAGTGGCGGGGGCAGCACCGTCCTCCTGTACAATGTATAACGAGGGGCAGTGGCGAGGGCAGCACCGTCCTCCTGTACAATGTGTAACGAGGGGCAGTGGCGGGGGCAGCACCGTCCTCCTGTACAATGTATAACGAGGGGCAGTGGCGAGGGCAGCACCGTCCTCCTGTACAATGTGTAACGAGGGGCAGTGGCGAGGGCAGCACCGTCCTCCTGTACAATGTGTAACGAGGGGCAGCACGGTCCTCCTGTACAATGTATAACGAGGGGCAGCACCGTCCTCCTGTACAATGTATAACGAGGGGCAGTGGCGAGGGCAGCACCGTCCTCCTGTACAATGTGTAACGAGGGGCAGTGGCGAGGGCAGCACCGTCCTCCTGTACAATGTGTAACGAGGGGCAGCACGGTCCTCCTGTACAATGTATAACGAGGGGCAGCACCGTCCTCCTGTACAATGTATAACGAGGGGCAGTGGCGAGGGCAGCACCGTCCTCCTGTACAATGTATAACGAGGGGCAGTGGATTCAAGATCTCAAGGCCAGAAGTCGCCGACTCTAAGGCGGGCTTTGCACACTACGACATCGCAGGTGCGATGTCGGTGGGGTCAAATTGAAAATGACGTACGTCCGGCATCGCATGCGACATCGCAGTGTGTAAAGGTTCGATGATACGATTAACGAGCGCAAAATCGTCGTAATCGTATCATCGGTGCAGCGTCGGTGTAATCCATAATTACGCTGACGCGACGGTCCGATGTTGTTCCTCGCTCCAGCAACAGCGCACATCGCTGTGTGTGAAGCCGCAGGAGCGAGGAACATGTCCTACCGGCGTCACTGCGGCTTCCGTAGGATATGCGGAAGGAAGGAGGTGGGCGGGATGTTTACATCCCACTCATCTCCGCCCCTCCGCTCTGATTGGCCGCCTGGCGTGTGACGTCGCTATGACGCCGCACGACCCGCCCCCTTAACAAGGAGGCGGGTCGCCGGCCAGAGTGACGGTCGCAGGACAGGTGAGTCCATGTGAAGCTGCCGTAGCGATAATGTTCGCTACGGCAGCTATCACAAGGAAATCGCTGCTGCGACGGGGGCGGGGACTATCGCGCTCGGCATCGCAGCATCGGCCTGCGATGTCGCAGTGTGCAAAGTACCCCTAACTTTAGAGCCCAATTTAGGATCAACAGACTGATTTGCTCCTCTCATCATGAATGTTGGCACAAATCTCTTCCGTGACTTGAAGGTGGCGGGCTCCAATGCGTGATCTCCAACAGAGACCCCATTGTAGGTCTTTAATAGATATTGTCTTTTCATATGGGCCAAAATGAACTGATGTCTCCAGGGTCCGGGTGCGAGGGACTCCCCTGGCACAAATAACCTTATCAGAGGCATCACATTTCTGGCCACGCGGCCGCCCTGGGCCTGACTCCATCTTAATACATGTCACATGCCAAGATACTGCAGGAGACTCCTAATAATAAGACGAGCACAAGTATGAAGGGCGGATTCTGCTCAGGAGATCCCGACCCACAGAGGACGCCAGAGGAGGAAGAAAAACGCCGAGGACCCGACCCACAGAGGACGCCAAAGGAGGAAGAAAACCGCCGAGGACCCGACCCACAGAGGATGCCAGAGGAAGAAAACCGCCGAGGACCCGACCCACAGAGGACGCCAGAGGAGGAAGAAAAACGCCGAGGACCCGACCCACAGAGGACGCCAGAGGAAGAAAACCGCCGAGGACCCGACCCACAGAGGACGCCAGAGGAAGAAAACCGCCGAGGACCCGACCCACGGAGGACGCCAGAGGAAGAAAACCGCCGAGGACCCGACCCACGGAGGACGCCAGAGGAAGAAAACCGCCGAGGACCCGATCCACGGAGGACGCCAGAGGAAGAAAACCGCCGAGGACTCGACCGTATGGCGCTGCCTGCACTCAGCTCCTTAGTGCCTGTATGGCGCTGCCTGCACTCAGCTCCTTAGTGCCTGTATGGCGCTGCCTGCACTCAGCTCCTTAGTGCCTGTATGGCGCTGCCTGCACTCAGCTCCTTAGTGCCTGTATGGCGCTTCCTGCACTCAGCTCCTTAGTGCCTGTATGGCGCTGCCTGCACTCAGCTCCTTAGTGCCTGTATGGCGCTGCCTGCACTCAGCTCCTTAGTGCCTGTATGGCGCTGCCTGCACTCAGCTCCTTAGTGCCTGTATGGCGCTGCCTGCACTCAGCTCCTTAGTGCCTGTATGGCGCTGCCTGCACTCAGCTCCTTAGTGCCTGTATGGCGCTGCCTGCACTCAGCTCCTTAGTGCCTGTATGGCGCTGCCTGCACTCAGCTCCTTAGTGCCTGTATGGCGCTGCCTGCACTCAGCTCCTTAGTGCCTGTATGGCGCTGCCTGCACTCAGCTCCTTAGTGCCTGTATGGCGCTGCCTGCACTCAGCTCCTTAGTGCCTGTATGGCGCTGCCTGCACTCAGCTCCTTAGTGCCTGTATGGCACTGCCTGCACTCAGCTTCTTAGTGCCTGTATGGCACTGCCTGCACTCGAGGAGGTGGTCTTTTAGGGAGGATTCACAATATATGAACATGCCTATATTCATAAGCATTAACTCTATATATACAGTTGAGCTGTTGCAGATGTTCCTCGTGTCGGTAACTGGTCCTCAGAGGTCAAGCATGAAGCAGAGCCCGGCCCCCGCTGTGCCCCTCTGACAACAATCGGGGGCAGCGTTTGTGATAGAGCACATTCCGGCACCAGACGCCGCCCTGCACCGGACCCTCCGCTGTTGTGAATGTTAGTTATGTCTTGGCTGCTGGGAGGCTCCCTCTGGTGGCCAGGAAGGGTTTGGACAGAGACCAGGTGGGTTGTGCAGTGGGTGTTTCCTTTCCTAACTCTCTGCTTATTTAAGTCCTGGTCTGATTGCAGGCTGTTGCCGGATGTCAGTTGTTCTTTGTATCTCCAGCCTGCTTAATCCTGCTCTACACCACATCTACTCCAGATAAGTGCTTGCTCTTTATTTATTGTCTGGTTCTTTTGCTTATCTGGGTTTGTCTTTTGTTGTGGTTGGTTTCAGTTTATTTCCTTCCAGGGATTTTCCCCCTCAGTGAATTGTTGAGGAACTCCCTGCAGTTCTGTGTGGAGTTGAGCTCCTTTGGGTCCATGTGTTTACGGCTTGTTGAATTTGTTATAATTCTTGTTTTCTGTTCATTGGTATGACAAGGGCACCTGGTATAGGACGGAGTTCAGATCGAGCGATCTGAGGGCCTTTTTGTACTATCAGGAAGTTGGTATTTTGCAGGGTTTTTCTCTGGCTACCATCAGTCCCTTTCCTGTCCTTTCCTATTTTAGTCAGTGGGGGCCTCACCTTTTGCTAATCCTGTCATCTACCTGTGTATTGTGTTTTTCCTATATCACCGCAGTCTTTGAATGTGGGGGGCTTGCTATTCTTGTCTATTTTCTGAGGCAGAGAGTTATTCATCTTTCCTTCCTTTAGGATAGTTAGTTCTCCGGCTGGGTTCGCGGTGCACAGGATGTTAGTTCACCCCTCGGCTACTTCTAGTTGTGTTGGTTAGTAAGGGGATGGCGGCCAGATTAGTTGCTAATGCTCTTGTCACCTTTTTGCCAATGATTTGTGGTGATCTTCCATGGTTCCGGATCATAACACTCCGCCCTGCACCGGACCCTCCGCCCTGCACCGGACCCTCTGCCCTGCATGGTTTATTCAATGAAACATTGTGTCATAAATATGTAAGAAAAGGGAAACAGGGAAGCTCTGCGGCTGCTGCTCTCGGATTGCACAGATCGGGTCATTGCTCTCTAATTACAATGCCTGGTAGCGGAAGGAGAATATAACAAATACAATTCCACCTGACAATCGGAAAAGCCATTTTACAGCGTGTGCCGACATCATACACCGGCGTCACCATCGTGATCTGCAGCTGCTTCACTATCAGTGCAGGGAGTGACTACAGGTGCAATACTGAAAAGAGAGCTGTGCCCCTGTATAAAGCCCTGCCTCCCGAAACTGACCCACCAGAGCGAGATATCGGCACAGACAGACAGACATCTAACAGAGAGTAATAGAGATGGGTTTCACAGCCGCGCCAAAGACTAACGGATCATGTAAGCTTAAGATTAATGTTGCTTTATTTCATGCACAGGTCAGGTCTACGCGTTTCAGGAGACACAGCTCCCTTCCTCAGGACAAACCAGCAAAGAACATCAAATCTCTTTGATGTTCTTTGCTGGTTTGTCCTGAGGAAGGGAGCTGTGTCTCCTGAAACGCGTAGACCTGACCTGTGCATGAAATAAAGCAACATTAATCTTAAGCTTACATAATCCGTTGGTCTTTGGCGCGGCTGTGAAACCCATCTCTATTACTCTCTGTTATCTGCCTTATGGGGACCGCTGCCGGGACTTGGAGTTACATGCTGTTATAGGAGTTGTGAGACTTTCACAACCCCCTTTGGTGAGTAGTATTGCTCATTGCCTCACCCAGTATATATTGGGGTAAGACCCTATTGCGCTTCTTTTTCCACAGTTTTTCTCTTAGACAGACAGACATCGGCACAGACAGAGGCACAGACAGACAGACATCGGCACAGACAGAGGCACAGGCAGACAGACATCGGCACAGACATCGGCACAGACAGACATCGGCACAGACATCGGCACAGACATCGGCACAGACATCGGCACAGACATCGGCACAGACATCGGCACAGACATCGGCACAGACAGACATCGGCGCAGACAGACATCGGCGCAGACAGACATCGGCACAGACATCGGCACAGACATCGGCACAGGCAGACAGACATCGGCACAGACATCGGCACAGGCAGAGGCACAGGCAGAGGCACAGACATCGGCACAGACATCGGCACAGGCAGACAGACATCGGCACAGACATCGGCACAGGCAGAGGCACAGGCAGAGGCACAGGCAGAGGCACAGGCAGAGGCACAGGCAGAGGCACAGGCAGACAGACATCGGCACACACATTATCTTTACAAACAGATATTAGCATAAACAGATATTATCCTCACAGATATCACCACAGATATTCCTTTCAAACAGAGATCAGCATAGACCAAAATTAGCCGCACATATAGATATCAGCACAGACAGATATTACCCTTACAGACAGGTATCAGCACAGACAGATATTACCCTTACAGACAGGTATCAGCACAGACAGATATTACCCTTACAGACAGGTATCAGCACAGACAGATCTTACCCTTACAGACAGGTATCAGCACAGACCGATATTATCCTTACAGACAGATATCAGCACAGACAGATATTATCCTTACAGACAGGTATCAGCACAGACAGATCTTACCCTTACAGACAGGTATCAGCACAGACCGATATTATCCTTACAGACAGGTATCAGCACAGACAGATATTACCCTTACAGACAGATATCAGCACAGACAGATCTTACCCTTACAGACAGATATCAGCACAGACAGATATTACCCTTACAGACAGGTATCAGCACAGACAGATCTTACCCTTACAGACAGGTATCAGCACAGACCGATATTATCCTTACAGACAGGTATCAGCACAGACAGATATTACCCTTACAGACAGGTATCAGCACAGACAGATCTTACCCTTACAGACAGATATCAGCACAGACCGATATTATCCTTACAGACAGATATCAGCACAGACAGATATTACCCTTACAGACAGGTATCAGCACAGACAGATCTTACCCTTACAGACAGGTATCAGCACAGACCGATATTATCCTTACAGACAGATATCAGCACAGACAGATATTACCCTTACAGACAGGTATCAGCACAGACAGATATTACCCTTACAGACAGATATCAGCACAGACCGATATTATCCTTACAGACAGATATCAGCACAGACAGATCTTACCCTTACAGACAGGTATCAGCACAGACAGATCTTACCCTTACAGACAGGTATCAGCACAGACCGATATTATCCTTACAGACAGATATCAGCACAGACAGATATTACCCTTACAGACAGATATCAGCACAGACAGATATTACCCTTACAGACAGGTATCAGCACAGACAGATCTTACCCTTACAGACAGGTATCAGCACAGACAGATATTACCCTTACAGACAGATATCAGCACAGACAGATATTACCCTTACAGACAGATATCAGCACAGACAGATCTTACCCTTACAGACAGATATCAGCACAGACAGATCTTACCCTTACAGACAGGTATCAGCGCAGACAGATCTTACCCTTACAGACAGGTATCAGCACAGACCGATATTATCCTTACAGACAGATATCAGCACAGACAGATCTTACCCTTACAGACAGGTATCAGCACAGACAGATCTTACCCTTACAGACAGATATCAGCACAGACAGATCTTACCCTTACAGACAGGTATCAGCACAGACAGATCTTACCCTTACAGACAGATATCAGCACAGACAGATCTTACCCTTACAGACAGGTATCAGCACAGACAGATATTACCCTTACAGACAGATATCAGCACAGACAGATCTTACCCTTACAGACAGATATCAGCACAGACAGATATTACCCTTACAGACAGATATCAGCACAGACAGATCTTACCCTTACAGACAGGTATCAGCACAGACCGATATTATCCTTACAGACAGATATCAGCACAGACAGATCTTACCCTTACAGACAGGTATCAGCACAGACAGATCTTACCCTTACAGACAGATATCAGCACAGACAGATATTACTCTTACAGACAGATATCAGCACAGACAGATCTTACCCTTACAGACAGGTATCAGCACAGACAGATCTTACCCTTACAGACAGGTATCAGCACAGACAGATCTTACCCTTACAGACAGGTATCAGCACAGACCGATATTATCCTTACAGACAGATATCAGCACAGACAGATCTTACCCTTACAGACAGGTATCAGCACAGACAGATCTTACCCTTACAGACAGATATCAGCACAGACAGATCTTACCCTTACAGACAGGTATCAGCACAGACCGATATTATCCTTACAGACAGATATCAGCACAGACAGATCTTACCCTTACAGACAGGTATCAGCACAGACCGATATTATCCTTACAGACAGATATCAGCACAGACAGATCTTACCCTTACAGACAGGTATCAGCACAGACAGATCTTACCCTTACAGACAGGTATCGGCACACATATTACCCTTACAGATACCACATATACAACCTAATGCAGGGCGCCTTCACCGCTTCTTACAGTGTACACATAGGGACAGGCTCCATCTCTGACTCCATTTTCGTGTAATGAGAGCACTTCAGATACTTTTCAGCAGCGTTACAGCCGTTCTTTGGGACGAGCCAGCTATAGTGATGTGGAATAGCACTGCAATATACCGCTATCTCCTGTTTTTCTTCCTTTTGAATGAGCCTCTGGTTTGGATAGTTTGCATTGTTTTGGTGTCTATATAGCAGTGCTTGTAAAAGTCTTAGCACCCCCTGGTTTCAGATGGCCGCTCAAAGCAGGAGGGAATAATAACTAATCATTTTGTTTCTATAGCGCAGAAACTTTACCATAAAGAGGGAACATGTACAATAAAGACAATAGAAGGTCACACCGATCACTGGTTACACTAGGGGCGAGGGTCCTGCAATCTGCGACCACCTCTGCTGGTAAATGCTCCGTCCTGGTATCTACTGAGCAGTTGCCATCTTTGTTGCATTTGCTCACCTGTGCTCCGCCACCTCTGATCCTCCATTCGGGGTTGATACTTCGCTTTACTTTGTGTATGAAGCAGAGTCCTTTGTGTGTATAATCTGCGCTGCAGGAAGGTCTCATCTGCTGACACCAAATGTTTTCTGCCCAGAGCAACAAGCCTCAAAAAATGCACCCTCTAATCAGGCGGCTCCTGATGGCGACATCAACTCCAGAGGAAATGCTTCTTCCTTTCAGGAGAAATCTAAAAAATAGGGGACGGCAGAGACCTGCAGCGGCTGCCGTATGTCATCTCTATCCGGCTGATGTGGAATGAATATCGACTGTTACCAATCAATGTCCTCAGTGCTGCATGAAAGCTGCGCCGCACAGAACAACACAGAGTATAGGCTGACCTCCTGTATGAGGCCTCCAACACAGCACACCAGTGCCACAATGGGCGCCGTCATCAGGACACTTGTGGGGCCGGAGAGACACTTTGCCTTGTGAGACTCTGTAGTTTAAATGTACTTTACTTTCCTTTGGTGCAGCGAGGGTTAATGTCAGTTTCTCTGCTGGCAGCTGCTGGCTAATTCTCCTCATATGCAGCCAGTTTGTGACCGCACCCATTCCCTTTAAATGGTCACATGTGCCATCACATGACGCCGGTAATAGAGCATTCATTCTGACACTGGCCAGGGAGGAGAGACGTTATGCCGGGCTGCCGCAGGGGGAGGCCGGGCTGCCGCAGGGGAGGCCGAGCTGCCATGGGGGAGGCCAGGCTGCCATGGGGGAGGCCAGGCTGCTACTGTTTGTATTTTTGGTAGAAGCGGTTGGCTGCAGTCCTGGGGCCTGGCCGCGGCCGCCCTGGGGCCTGGCCGCGGCCGCCCTGGGGCCTGGCCGCGGCCGCCCTGGGGCCTGGCCGCGGCCGCCCTGGGGCCTGGCCGCGGCCGCCCTGGGGCCTGGCCGCGGCCGCCCTGGGGCCTGGCCGCGGCCGCCCTGGGGCCTGGCCGCGGCCGTGAAGTTGGTGTACTGTATATCCTTTTTGTTCCCCGTCTGTTTACCTTTTCTTGTGTTATATTAGTGGAGTAGCGGGGCTTGTGCTCGCACCGGCCATCTCTTTAGTCAGGGCGAGTAAAGGGCAAGCGAGGGTCTAGGCATGTGATCGGCAATGGGGTGAAAGAACCCATATAGGGACATTTGGGAGCTTCGGGTACAGCCCCAGGTGAGTGCAGGAGGGGTCCCCACTCCCCTCTATAGCGTTCAGGGTCCACTGTTGTTTTTGTGTCTCTGGTGTTTACTTGGTCCCTTATATCCATATGGTTCTACAAGTGACCAATAGCCCAGAAGGTCATGTCTGGATGAGACGGCCCGTTCAGCTGTTTCTGGGCTATATCGGGCACCTGCAGAGACAGCAGATGCTGAGCGACGTTCACTAATAGCGGCCATTGTAGGAACAGTCAGGGTCTTCGTTCTCTGACGGCTACAACTCCGCATCGCCGCGGTAGCTTTACTGTGGTTCTGACATTATATTCATTACCGAGAGGTTAAACCTGAAGCTCCTGAGCACCAAAGCAAAGTGCTGCACACGCAGATCCCCCAGAACACAATGTATTCTGGAGAGGCAGCAGCTGAGAGGAAGCCATGACGCCCATCATCTGGAGAGGAGGAAACGCTGACCAGCAGCTCCGCCGGCAGCACCGGCCCGGCACAGGCTGCAGAAGAGCCGGCTGCGGGAAGGACAGGTCATCACAGGGTGCTCATCCTCTCCTCGGCCAAGACCAGGCTAATAAAGCAGCTCCGCTCTGTCCAGACGATGGCACAAAGAATATTCAGGATGAATCTTAATAAAATAGCAATGCCAACCATAGGCTCGTATGGAAAATTAAAGGCAGAAAAAATCCCTCCAGGTCCCTATTCACTCCACAAACTCCAAACAACAGCGGGAAAATGACTTGATGTAGCCCAGGTATGAAATGTGCATCACCTATGGGGATGGCAAGCTTTACCTGCAGACTGTCCGGACAACGTTACTGATACATAAATGCCGGCAAAGCCGTGACGTCTGTAACCCATGAGAAATATTCACTGCAAACATCTGAAGGTCCACATAGGCACGCGACCTGCCGCCCCATTCACCTCTGCAGCCCCCAAGACACCCAGATATAACATAATCTTCATCAGAGTCATGGGCTGAAATAGAGCCTAGAGTGATAAAGAGGACTGAAAACCTCCGGCGCTCATCTACCGTCCTGCTTACAGGGGCCGACACGTCCGGCGCTCATCTACCGTCCTGCTTACAGGGGCCGACACGTCCGGCGCTCATCTACCGTGCTGCTTACAGGGGCCGACACATCCGGCGCTCATCTACAGTCCTGTTTACAGGGGCCGACACGTCCGGCGCTCATCTACAGTCCTGCTTACAGGGGCCGACACGTCCGGCGCTCATCTACCGTCCTGCTTACAGGGGCCGACACGTCCGGCGCTCATCTACCGTCCTGCTTACAGGGGCCGACACTTCCGGCGCTCATCTACAGTCCTGTTTACAGGGGCCGACACGTCCGGTGTCCATCTACCGTCCTGCTTACAGGGGCCGACACGTCCGGCGCTCATCTACCGTGCTGCTTACAGGGGCCGACACGTCCGGCGCTCATCTACCGTCCTGCTTACAGGGGCCGACACGTCCGGCGCTCATCTACCGTCCTGCTTACAGGGGCCGACACGTCCGGCGTCCATCTACCGTCCTGCTTACAGGGGCCGACACGTCCGGCGCTCATCTACCGTCCTGCTTACAGGGGCCGACACGTCCGGCGCTCATCTACCGTCCTGCTTACAGGGGCCGACACGTCCGGTGCTCATCTACCGTCCTGCTTACAGGGGCCGACACGTCCGGCGCTCATCTACCGTCCTGTTTACAGGGGCCGACACGTCCGGCGCTCATCTACCGTCCTGTTTACAGGGGCCGACACGTCCGGCGCTCATCTACAGTCCTGCTTACAGGGGCCGACACGTCCGGCGCTCATCTACCGTCCTGCTTACAGGGGATGACACGTCCGGCGCTCATCTACCGTCCTGCTTACAGGGGCAGACACGTCCGGCGCTCATCTACCATCCTGTTTACAGGGGCCGACACGTCCGGCGCTCATCTACCGTCCTGTTTACAGGGGCCGACACGTCCGGCGCTCATCTACCGTCCTGCTTACAGGGGCCGACACGTCCGGCACTCATCTACCGTCCTGCTTACAGGGGCTGACACATCCGGCGCTCATCTACCGTCCTGTTTACAGGGGCCGACACGTCCGGTGTCCATCTACCGTCCTGCTTACAGGGGCCGACACGTCCGGCGCTCATCTACCGTCCTTACAGGGGCTGAGGAGCAGGAATGGGGACGATAGCTAGTACGGCGGCTCTGCTTCCAGAAAGCATTGTGTAATCGGCAGCAAATCCCCTGTTTACACGGAGTAATGTGCTGCTGATGAATAAGCATTTTACTCATTCGTTGGGTGATTGCGACATGTCTACAGCTGAGAACACTCATCTGCGTTGCTGCTCTTTTCAAAAGTAGATGCTTTTTTTGGTATACATAACCTGATCACCCAACAAAGAAGGGTTTTTCTTATTTGTCATCAGATGGACACCGGCATGTTTACATGGGAAAATAAAAAGGAGGAAGAGATTTTACTAACACTCGTTTACTGAATATTCACCCTCCTAAATGCTCTAATAGGCACTAAAGATTTCCGGGGATAGTTGAGCGGTGGCTGCCCCATTTTCAGCAGTAGTTTTTTGGTCAGCAGTAGTGATGGGTGATCGTGCTCGCCACTGCATGTTCTCCATCGAGCATCCGGTTTCTCTGACACAACTGGAAAGAGGGAGGCATATCTAAAGAAGAATATAACACAGTCTGGAAAACCTGCAGGGCACGCATCAGATTAGCCAAAGCTGATAATGAAATAAGGCAGCAAGAGAGGTTAAAAGCAATAAAAAAGGATTTTGGAGTTATGTCAAAAATAAAAGAAAAGTCAAAGATGTTATAGGAATTTTACAGGATGAAAATGGTGAAGTTGTAAAAAAATGATGTTGAGAAGACGAACTTTTAAATTATTTTGCATCTGTTTTCTCTGAACAAGTAAAAGTAAAATCAACTGATCTTCACCGTTCTATTGTAGGATTAGAAGAATCCAGGCCAGAAATAAACAAAGAGATAGTGAGGGAATACTTAGCTAACATTAATGAATTCAAGTCCCCAGGTCCAAATGAATTACACCCCAGAGTACTGAAGGAGATAGCAGAGGAAAATTCTTGGAGAACAGGAGAAGTTCCAGAAGACTGGAGAAGAGCAAATGTTGTCCCTATCTTCAAAAAGGGGAAGAAGGTGGACCCAAGGAACTACAGGCCTGTGAGCCTGACTTCTATACCAGGAAAGTACCTGGATGAGAATGAAGAGACTAACCAGAGCCAGCATGAGTTTGTAACTAATAAGTCATGTCAGACTAACTTAATCTCCTTCTATGACAGAATCACTGACTGGGTGGATCAGGGAAATGCAGTAGATATACTATATCTTGACTTCAGTAAAGCATTTGACTCAGTATCACATACAATCCTTATTGAAAAAATGACCAAGTGTGGAATGAACAAGGCAATTGTTAGATGGATTTGTAACTGGCTTAGTGATCGGAATCAAAGAGTGGTCATAAATGGCTGCACATCCAGTTGGAAGACTGTTTCAAGTGGGTACCACAGGGCTCTGTCCTGGGCCCCGTGTTGTTCAACATCTTTATCAGTGTTTAGATGAAGGTATTAAGGGTAAACTGATTAAATTTGCTGACGACACAAAGTTAGGAGGAATAGCTAATACTAGAGAAGAGACAGAGAGGATTCAACAAGATGTAAACAAGCTGGAACAATGGGCAGCAACTAATAGAATGGTTTTTAACAGGGAGAAATGCAAAGTCATACATCTTGGCAAGAATAATGAAAAGAGCATATACAGCATGGGAGGAATAGCGCTATCCAACAGCATGTGTGACATATACAGCATGGGAGGAATAGCGCTATCCAACAGCATGTGTGACATATACAGCATGGGAGGAATAGCGCTATCCAACAGCATGTGTGACATATACAGCATGGGAGGAATAGCGCTATCCAACAGCATGTGTGACATCTACAGCATGGGAGGAATAGAGCTATCCAACAGCATGTGTGACATATACAGCATGGGAGGAATAGAACTATCCAACAGCATGTGTGACATATACAGCATGGGAGGAATAGAGCTATCCAACAGCATGTGTGACATATACAGCATGGGGGAATAGCGCTATCCAACAGCATGTGTGACATATACAGCATGGGAGGAATAGAGCTATACAACAGCATGTGTGATATATACAGCATGGGAGGAATAGAACTATCCAACAGCATGTGTGACATATACAGCATGGGAGGAATAGCGCTATCCAACAGCATGTGTGACATATACAGCATGGGAGGAATAGAGCTATCCAACAGCATGTGTGACATGTACAGCATGGGAGGAATAGCGCTATCCAACAGCATGTGTGATATATACAGCATGGGAGGAATAGAGCTATCCAACAGCATGTGTGACATATACAGCATGGGAGGAATAGCGCTATCCAACAGCATGTGTGATATATACAGCATGGGAGGAATAGAACTATCCAACAGCATGTGTGACATATACAGCATGGGGGAATAGCGCTATCCAACAGCATGTGTGACATGTACAGCATGGGAGGAATAGAACTATCCAACAGCATGTGTGACATATACAGCATGGGAGGAATAGCACTATCCAACAGCATGTGTGACATATACAGCATGGGGGGAATAGCACTATCCAACAGCATGTGTGACATCTACAGCATGGGAGGAATAGAGCTATCCAACAGCATGTGTGACATATACAGCATGGGGGGAATAGAACTATCCAACAGCATGTGTGACATATACAGCATGGGAGAAATAGAGCTATCCAACAGCATGTGTGACATATACAGCATGGGGGAATAGCGCTATCCAACAGCATGTGTGACATGTACAGCATGGGAGGAATAGAGCTATCCAACAGCATGTGTGACATATACAGCATGGGAGGAATAGCACTATCCAACAGCATGTGTGACATATACAGCATGGGAGGAATAGCACTATCCAACAGCATGTGTGACATATACAGCATGGGAGAAATAGCACTATCCAACAGCATGTGTGACATCTACAGCATGGGAGGAATAGAACTATCCAACAGCATGTGTGACATCTACAGCATGGGAGGAATAGAGCTATCCAACAGCATGTGTGACATATACAGCATGGGAGGAATAGCACTATCCAACAGCATGTGTGACATATACAGCATGGAAGGAATAGAGCTATCCAACAGCATGTGTGACATATACAGCATGGGAGGAATAGCGCTATCCAACAGCATGTGTGACATCTACAGCATGGGAGGAATAGAGCTATCCAACAGCATGTGTGACATATACAGCATGGTAGGAATAGCGCTATCCAACAGCATGTGTGATATATACAGCATGGGAGGAATAGCGCTATCCAACAGCATGTGTGATATATACAGCATGGGAGGAATAGCGCTATCCAACAGCATGTGTGATATATACAGCATGGGAGGAATAGCACTATCCAACAGCATGTGTGACATCTACAGCATGGGAGGAATAGAGCTATCCAACAGCATGTGTGACATATACAGCATGGGAGGAATAGAACTATCCAACAGCATGTGTGACATATACAGCATGGGAGGAATAGAACTATCCAACAGCATGTGTGACATATACAGCATGGGAGGAATAGCACTATCCAACAGCATGTGTGACATATACAGCATGGGAGGAATAGCGCTATCCAACAGCATGTGTGACATATACAGCATGGGAGGAATAGCGCTATCCAACAGCATGTGTGACATATACAGCATGGGAGGAATAGAACTATCCAACAGCATGTGTGACATATACAGCATGGGAGGAATAGAACTATCCAACAGCATGTGTGACATATACAGCATGGGAGGAATAGAGCTATCCAACAGCATGTGTGACATATACAGCATGGGGGAATAGCGCTATCCAACAGCATGTGTGACATGTACAGCATGGGAGGAATAGCACTATCCAACAGCATGTGTGACATATACAGCATGGGGGGAATAGCACTATCCAACAGCATGTGTGACATATACAGCATGGGAGGAATAGCGCTATCCAACAGCATGTGTGATATATACAGCATGGGAGGAATAGCGCTATCCAACAGCATGTGTGATATATACAGCATGGGAGGAATAGCGCTATCCAACAGCATGTGTGATATATACAGCATGGGAGGAATAGCGCTATCCAACAGCATGTGTGACATATACAGCATGGGAGGAATAGCGCTATCCAACAGCATGTGTGACATATACAGCATGGGAGGAATAGCGCTATCCAACAGCATGTGTGACATGTACAGCATGGGGGGAATAGCGCTATCCAACAGCATGTGTGACATACACAGCATGGGAGGAATAGCACTATCCAACAGCATGTGTGACATACACAGCATGGGAGGAATAGAACTATCCAACAGCATGTGTGACATATACAGCATGGGAGGAATAGAGCTATCCAACAGCATGTGTGACATATACAGCATGGGAGGAATAGAACTATCCAACAGCATGTGTGACATATACAGCATGGGAGGAATAGCACTATCCAACAGCATGTGTGACATATACAGCATGGGAGGAATAGAGCTATCCAACAGCATGTGTGACATATACAGCATGGGGGGAATAGAGCTATCCAACAGCATGTGTGACATATACAGCATGGGAGGAATAGAACTATCCAACAGCATGTGTGACATATACAGCATGGGAGGAATAGAGCTATCCAACAGCATGTGTGACATATACAGCATGGGGGGAATAGAGCTATCCAACAGCATGTGTGACATATACAGCATGGGAGGAATAGCACTATCCAACAGCATGTGTGACATATACAGCATGGGGGGAATAGAGCTATCCAACAGCATGTGTGACATATACAGCATGGGAGGAATAGAGCTATCCAACAGCATGTGTGATATATACAGCATGGGAGGAATAGAACTATCCAACAGCATGTGTGATATATACAGCATGGGAGGAATAGAACTATCCAACAGCATGTGTGACATATACAGCATGGGAGGAATAGAGCTATCCAACAGCATGTGTGACATATACAGCATGGGAGGAATAGAGCTATCCAACAGCATGTGTGACATATACAGCATGGGGGGAATAGAACTATCCAACAGCATGTGTGACATATACAGCATGGGAGGAATAGAGCTATCCAACAGCATGTGTGACATATACAGCATGGGAGGAATAGAACTATCCAACAGCATGTGTGATATATACAGCATGGGAGGAATAGAACTATCCAACAGCATGTGTGACATATACAGCATGGGAGGAATAGAGCTATCCAACAGCATGTGTGACATATACAGCATGGGAGGAATAGAGCTATCCAACAGCATGTGTGACATATACAGCATGGGAGGAATAGAACTATCCAACAGCATGTGTGACATATACAGCATGGGAGGAATAGAGCTATCCAACAGCATGTGTGACATATACAGCATGGGGGGAATAGAGCTATCCAACAGCATGTGTGATATATACAGCATGGGAGGAATAGAGCTATCCAACAGCATGTGTGACATATACAGCATGGGAGGAATAGAGCTATCCAACAGCATGTGTGACATCTACAGCATGGGAGGAATAGAGTTATCCAACAGCATGTGTGATATATACAGCATGGGAGGAATAGAACTATCCAACAGCATGTGTGACATATACAGCATGGGAGGAATAGAGCTATCCAACAGCATGTGTGACATATACAGCATGGGAGGAATAGCGCTATCCAACAGCATGTGTGACATATACAGCATGGGAGGAATAGAGCTATCCAACAGCATGTGTGACATATACAGCATGGGAGGAATAGAACTATCCAACAGCATGTGTGACATCTACAGCATGGGAGGAATAGCGCTATCCAACAGCATGTGTGATATATACAGCATGGGAGGAATAGCACTATCCAACAGCATGTGTGACATATACAGCATGGGGGGAATAGAACTATCCAACAGCATGTGTGACATATACAGCATGGGGGGAATAGAGCTATCCAACAGCATGTGTGACATATACAGCATGGGGGGAATAGCGCTATCCAACAGCATGTGTGATATATACAGCATGGGAGGAATAGCACTATCCAACAGCATGTGTGACATATACAGCATGGGAGGAATAGCGCTATCCAACAGCATGTGTGACATATACAGCATGGGAGGAATAGCGCTATCCAACAGCATGTGTGACATATACAGCATGGGAGGAATAGCGCTATCCAACAGCATGTGTGACATATACAGCATGGGAGGAATAGCGCTATCCAACAGCATGTGTGACATATACAGCATGGGAGGAATAGAACTATCCAACAGCATGTGTGATATATACAGCATGGGAGGAATAGAGCTATCCAACAGCATGTGTGATATATACAGCATGGGGGGAATAGAGCTATCCAACAGCATGTGTGATATATACAGCATGGGAGGAATAGCGCTATCCAACAGCATGTGTGACATATACAGCATGGGAGGAATAGAACTATCCAACAGCATGTGTGACATATACAGCATGGGAGGAATAGCGCTATCCAACAGCATGTGTGACATATACAGCATGGGAGGAATAGAGCTATCCAACAGCATGTGTGATATATACAGCATGGGAGGAATAGCACTATCCAACAGCATGTGTGACATATACAGCATGGGAGGAATAGCACTATCCAACAGCATGTGTGACATATACAGCATGGGAGGAATAGAACTATCCAACAGCATGTGTGACATATACAGCATAGGAGGAATAGCACTATCCAACAGCATGTGTGACATATACAGCATGGGAGGAATAGAACTATCCAACAGCATGTGTGACATATACAGCATGGGGGGAATAGAACTATCCAACAGCATGTGTGACATATACAGCATGGGGGGAATAGAACTATCCAACAGCATGTGTGACATATACAGCATGGGAGGAATAGAACTATCCAACAGCATGTGTGACATCTACAGCATGGGAGGAATAGAACTATCCAACAGCATGTGTGACATATACAGCATGGGAGGAATAGCACTATCCAACAGCATGTGTGACATATACAGCATGGGAGGAATAGAGCTATCCAACAGCATGTGTGACATATACAGCATGGGAGGAATAGCGCTATCCAACAGCATGTGTGACATATACAGCATGGGAGGAATAGAGCTATCCAACAGCATGTGTGATATATACAGCATGGGGGGAATAGAGCTATCCAACAGCATGTGTGACATATACAGCATGGGAGGAATAGAACTATCCAACAGCATGTGTGACATATACAGCATGGGAGGAATAGCGCTATCCAACAGCATGTGTGACATATACAGCATGGGAGGAATAGCGCTATCCAACAGCATGTGTGACATATACAGCATGGGAGGAATAGCGCTATCCAACAGCATGTGTGACATATACAGCATGGGAGGAATAGCGCTATCCAACAGCATGTGTGACATATACAGCATGGGAGGAATAGCACTATCCAACAGCATGTGTGACATATACAGCATGGGAGGAATAGAGCTATCCAACAGCATGTGTGACATATACAGCATGGGAGGAATAGCGCTATCCAACAGCATGTGTGACATATACAGCATGGGAGGAATAGAGCTATCCAACAGCATGTGTGATATATACAGCATGGGGGGAATAGAACTATCCAACAGCATGTGTGACATATACAGCATGGGAGGAATAGCGCTATCCAACAGCATGTGTGACATATACAGCATGGGAGGAATAGAACTATCCAACAGCATGTGTGACATCTACAGCATGGGAGGAATAGAACTATCCAACAGCATGTG
The DNA here is from genome assembly GCF_048569485.1 of Anomaloglossus baeobatrachus. Lineage (NCBI taxonomy): Eukaryota > Metazoa > Chordata > Amphibia > Anura > Aromobatidae > Anomaloglossus > Anomaloglossus baeobatrachus. Next base: position 2,011,002 of record NC_134360.1, on the reverse strand, counting down.
TGACATATACAGCATGGGAGGAATAGCGCTATCCAACAGCATGTGTGACATATACAGCATGGGAGGAATAGCGCTATCCAACAGCATGTGTGACATATACAGCATGGGAGGAATAGCGCTATCCAACAGCATGTGTGACATATACAGCATGGGAGGAATAGAGCTATCCAACAGCATGTGTGACATATACAGCATGGGAGGAATAGAGCTATCCAACAGCATGTGTGACATATACAGCATGGGAGGAATAGCGCTATCCAACAGCATGTGTGATATATACAGCATGGGGGAATAGCGCTATCCAACAGCATGTGTGACATCTACAGCATGGGGGGGAATAGCGCTATCCAACAGCATGTGTGACATATACAGCATGGGAGGAATAGAGCTATCCAACAGCATGTGTGACATCTACAGCATGGGAGGAATAGCACTATCCAACAGCATGTGTGACATATACAGCATGGGAGGAATAGCACTATCCAACAGCATGTGTGACATATACAGCATGGGAGGAATAGCGCTATCCAACAGCATGTGTGACATCTACAGCATGGGAGGAATAGAGCTATCCAGCAGCATGTGTGACATATACAGCATGGGAGGAATAGCACTATCCAACAGCATGTGTGACATATACAGCATGGGAGGAATAGAACTATCCAACAGCATGTGTGACATATACAGCATGGGAGGAATAGCGCTATCCAACAGCATGTGTGACATATACAGCATGGGAGGAATAGAACTATCCAACAGCATGTGTGACATATACAGCATGGGAGGAATAGAACTATCCAACAGCATGTGTGACATATACAGCATGGGAGGAATAGAACTATCCAACAGCATGTGTGACATATACAGCATGGGAGGAATAGCACTATCCAACAGCATGTGTGACATATACAGCATGGGGGGAATAGAGCTATCCAACAGCATGTGTGACATATACAGCATGGGAGGAATAGCGCTATCCAACAGCATGTGTGACATATACAGCATGGGAGGAATAGCACTATCCAACAGCATGTGTGACATATACAGCATGGGAGGAATAGCACTATCCAACAGCATGTGTGACATATACAGCATGGGAGGAATAGAGCTATCCAACAGCATGTGTGACATATACAGCATGGGAGGAATAGAGCTATCCAACAGCATGTGTGACATATACAGCATGGGAGGAATAGCACTATCCAACAGCATGTGTGACATATACAGCATGGGAGGAATAGAGCTATCCAACAGCATGTGTGACATATACAGCATGGGAGGAATAGAACTATCCAACAGCATGTGTGACATATACAGCATGGGAGGAATAGCGCTATCCAACAGCATGTGTGACATATACAGCATGGGAGGAATAGAACTATCCAACAGCATGTGTGATATATACAGCATGGGAGGAATAGCACTATCCAACAGCATGTGTGACATATACAGCATGGGAGGAATAGAGCTATCCAACAGCATGTGTGACATATACAGCATGGGAGGAATAGAACTATCCAACAGCATGTGTGACATATACAGCATGGGAGGAATAGAGCTATCCAACAGCATGTGTGATATATACAGCATGGGAGGAATAGCGCTATCCAACAGCATGTGTGACATATACAGCATGGGGGGAATAGATCTATCCAACAGCATGTGTGACATATACAGCATGGGAGGAATAGCGCTATCCAACAGCATGTGTGACATATACAGCATGGGAGGAATAGCGCTATCCAACAGCATGTGTGACATATACAGCATGGGAGGAATAGAACTATCCAACAGCATGTGTGACATATACAGCATGGGAGGAATAGAGCTATCCAACAGCATGTGTGACATATACAGCATGGGAGGAATAGCACTATCCAACAGCATGTGTGACATATACAGCATGGGAGGAATAGCGCTATCCAACAGCATGTGTGACATATACAGCATGGGAGGAATAGAGCTATCCAACAGCATGTGTGACATATACAGCATGGGGGGAATAGAGCTATCCAACAGCATGTGTGACATATACAGCATGGGAGGAATAGCACTATCCAACAGCATGTGTGACATATACAGCATGGGGGGAATAGCACTATCCAACAGCATGTGTGATATATACAGCATGGGAGGAATAGCGCTATCCAACAGCATGTGTGACATATACAGCATGGGAGGAATAGAGCTATCCAACAGCATGTGTGATATATACAGCATGGGAGGAATAGCGCTATCCAACAGCATGTGTGACATATACAGCATGGGAGGAATAGCGCTATCCAACAGCATGTGTGACATATACAGCATGGGGGGAATAGCGCTATCCAACAGCATGTGTGACATATACAGCATGGGAGGAATAGAGCTATCCAACAGCATGTGTGACATATACAGCATGGGAGGAATAGAGCTATCCAACAGCATGTGTGACATATACAGCATGGGAGGAATAGCACTATCCAACAGCATGTGTGACATATACAGCATGGGGGGAATAGAGCTATCCAACAGCATGTGTGACATATACAGCATGGGAGGAATAGAACTATCCAACAGCATGTGTGATATATACAGCATGGGAGGAATAGCGCTATCCAACAGCATGTGTGACATATACAGCATGGGAGGAATAGAGCTATCCAACAGCATGTGTGACATATACAGCATGGGGGGAATAGCACTATCCAACAGCATGTGTGACATATACAGCATGGGAGGAATAGCGCTATCCAACAGCATGTGTGACATATACAGCATGGGAGGAATAGAACTATCCAACAGCATGTGTGACATATACAGCATGGGAGGAATAGCACTATCCAACAGCATGTGTGACATATACAGCATGGGAGGAATAGCGCTATCCAACAGCATGTGTGACATATACAGCATGGGAGGAATAGCGCTATCCAACAGCATGTGTGACATATACAGCATGGGAGGAATAGAGCTATCCAACAGCATGTGTGACATATACAGCATGGGAGGAATAGCACTATCCAACAGCATGTGTGACATATACAGCATGGGGGGAATAGCACTATCCAACAGCATGTGTGACATATACAGCATGGGAGGAATAGAGCTATCCAACAGCATGTGTGATATATACAGCATGGGAGGAATAGCGCTATCCAACAGCATGTGTGACATATACAGCATGGGAGGAATAGCACTATCCAACAGCATGTGTGATATATACAGCATGGGAGGAATAGAACTATCCAACAGCATGTGTGACATATACAGCATGGGAGGAATAGAACTATCCAACAGCATGTGTGACATATACAGCATGGGAGGAATAGCGCTATCCAACAGCATGTGTGACATATACAGCATGGGAGGAATAGAGCTATCCAACAGCATGTGTGACATATACAGCATGGGAGGAATAGAACTATCCAACAGCATGTGTGATATATACAGCATGGGAGGAATAGAGCTATCCAACAGCATGTGTGATATATACAGCATGGGAGGAATAGAGCTATCCAACAGCATGTGTGACATATACAGCATGGGAGGAATAGCGCTATCCAACAGCATGTGTGATATATACAGCATGGGAGGAATAGCACTATCCAACAGCATGTGTGATATATACAGCATGGGAGGAATAGAGCTATCCAACAGCATGTGTGATATATACAGCATGGGAGGAATAGAGCTATCCAACAGCATGTGTGACATATACAGCATGGGAGGAATAGCGCTATCCAACAGCATGTGTGATATATACAGCATGGGAGGAATAGAACTATCCAACAGCATGTGTGATATATACAGCATGGGAGGAATAGAGCTATCCAACAGCATGTGTGATATATACAGCATGGGGGGAATAGCGCTATCCAACAGCATGTGTGACATATACAGCATGGGAGGAATAGAACTATCCAACAGCATGTGTGACATATACAGCATGGGAGGAATAGAACTATCCAACAGCATGTGTGATATATACAGCATGGGAGGAATAGCGCTATCCAACAGCATGTGTGATATATACAGCATGGGGGGAATAGCGCTATCCAACAGCATGTGTGACATATACAGCATGGGAGGAATAGCACTATCCAACAGCATGTGTGATATATACAGCATGGGAGGAATAGAGCTATCCAACAGCATGTGTGATATATACAGCATGGGAGGAATAGAACTATCCAACAGCATGTGTGATATATACAGCATGGGAGGAATAGAGCTATCCAACAGCATGTGTGACATATACAGCATGGGAGGAATAGAGCTATCCAACAGCATGTGTGATATATACAGCATGGGAGGAATAGCGCTATCCAACAGCATGTGTGATATATACAGCATGGGAGGAATAGAACTATCCAACAGCATGTGTGATATATACAGCATGGGAGGAATAGAGCTATCCAACAGCATGTGTGATATATACAGCATGGGAGGAATAGAGCTATCCAACAGCATGTGTGACATATACAGCATGGGAGGAATAGCGCTATCCAACAGCATGTGTGATATATACAGCATGGGAGGAATAGAACTATCCAACAGCATGTGTGATATATACAGCATGGGAGGAATAGCGCTATCCAACAGCATGTGTGATATATACAGCATGGGAGGAATAGCGCTATCCAACAGCATGTGTGACATATACAGCATGGGAGGAATAGAGCTATCCAACAGCATGTGTGACATATACAGCATGGGAGGAATAGGACTATCCAACAGCATGTGTGACATATACAGCATGGGAGGAATAGAACTATCCAACAGCATGTGTGATATATACAGCATGGGAGGAATAGGGCTATCCAACAGCATGTGTGATATATACAGCATGGGAGGAATAGAGCTATCCAACAGCATGTGTGACATATACAGCATGGGGGGAATAGCGCTATCCAACAGCATGTGTGACATATACAGCATGGGAGGAATAGAGCTATCCAACAGCATGTGTGACATATACAGCATGGGAGGAATAGAACTATCCAACAGCATGTGTGACATATACAGCATGGGAGGAATAGAGCTATCCAACAGCATGTGTGATATATACAGCATGGGAGGAATAGCACTATCCAACAGCATGTGTGACATATACAGCATGGGAGGAATAGAACTATCCAACAGCATGTGTGATATATACAGCATGGGAGGAATAGCACTATCCAACAGCATGTGTGACATATACAGCATGGGAGGAATAGAACTATCCAACAGCATGTGTGACATATACAGCATGGGAGGAATAGAACTATCCAACAGCATGTGTGATATATACAGCATGGGAGGAATAGCACTATCCAACAGCATGTGTGACATATACAGCATGGGAGGAATAGAACTATCCAACAGCATGTGTGACATATACAGCATGGGAGGAATAGCGCTATCCAACAGCATGTGTGACATATACAGCATGGGAGGAATAGCGCTATCCAACAGCATGTGTGACATATACAGCATGGGGGGAATAGAGCTATCCAACAGCATGTGTGACATATACAGCATGGGAGGAATAGAACTATCCAACAGCATGTGTGACATATACAGCATGGGAGGAATAGCTCTATCCAACAGCATGTGTGACATATACAGCATGGGAGGAATAGAACTATCCAACAGCATGTGTGACATCTACAGCATGGGAGGAATAGAACTATCCAACAGCATGTGTGACATATACAGCATGGGAGGAATAGAACTATCCAACAGCATGTGTGACATATACAGCATGGGAGGAATAGCTCTATCCAACAGCATGTGTGACATATACAGCATGGGAGGAATAGAACTATCCAACAGCATGTGTGACATCTACAGCATGGGAGGAATAGAACTATCCAACAGCATGTGTGACATATACAGCATGGGGGGAATAGAGCTATCCAACAGCATGTGTGACATATACAGCATGGGAGGAATAGCGCTATCCAACAGCATGTGTGACATCTACAGCATGGGGGGAATAGAACTATCCAACAGCATGTGTGACATATACAGCATGGGGGGAATAGAGCTATCCAACAGCATGTGTGACATATACAGCATGGGGGGAATAGCACTATCCAACAGCGTGTGTGACATATACAGCATGGGAGGAATAGCGCTATCCAACAGCATGTTTGAAAAAGACTTAGGGCCGTTTCACATTTGCGCTATTTTAACGGATTCGGGCTCCGTTACAAATACAGTACAGTTCATTTATTTACAGTGGAAGCGCGACATCGTGTGGACACAAGCGGGTACTGCATGACACACGCGCGCCATAGTAACGCGCTTCAAATGTAAATAAATGAACTGTACTACATTAGTGACGGATTCCGTTTGCGTCAAAACAACGCAAGTGTGAAACTAGCCTTAGGTATACTAATAGATCACAGACTGAACATGAGTCAACAGTGTGACGCAGCAGCAAAAAAGGCAAACCCCATTCTAGGATGTATTACAGAAGCATACAGTCTAGATCACGTGAAGTCATTATCCCCCTTTACTCCTCTGTGGTCAGACCTCATCTGGAATATTGGGTCCAGTTCTGGGCACCACATTTTAAAAATACATTTACAAACTGGAGCAAGTTCAGAGAAGAGTGACCAGAATGGTGACCAGTCTGCAAACCATGTCCTATGAGGAACTGGTTACAGGATTTAGGATTGTTTAGCTTGTAAAGGAGAAGACTGAGAGGAGACTTAATAGCGGCCTACAAATATCTTAAAGGCTGTCACGCTGTAGAGGGATCAGTTTTATTCTCATTTTCACAAGGAAAGACTAGAAGCAATGGGATGAAACTGATGGGAGGATACAGATTAGATATTAGAAAAAACTGTGACAGTGAGGGTGATCAATGAGTGGAACAGGCGGCCACGAGAGGTTGTGAGTTCTCCTTCAATGGAAGTCTTTAAAAAGAGGTTGGACGGACATCTGTCTGGGATGATTTAGTGAATCCTGCTTTGAGCAGGGGGTTGGACTAGATGACCCAGAAGGTCCATTCCAACTCTAATTTTCTATGATTCTATGACTCGAGTACAGAGTATAACTGTTACACTAGTGGGGGCCCCATGGCTGAGGGCCACCCACAGGTCACCAGAACGGGGCTCTCCTGCCTCCTGTCCTCCGCTGAATAGTGAGGGGAAATCGTGGTCGCCATCGCTTGTTACTCCACCGAGTTTCTCCAATGTGAGTACCGAGTATAATTGTTACACTGGTGTGGGCCCCATGACTGGGGGCCACCTACAGGCCTTCAGTCCTCTGCCGATTATCTGTTGATTAGTGATGTCCACACCAGTTGAACAATTATCACTTATTGTGTGGATAGGTGACAGCTTATTTAGGTTGGAAGGCCCCTACAAGTCAAGCACTGCTCAACCATTAGATTTCGGTTCTGTTGGCCATGCAAGGTGTAAGGCCAGTGTTTGACATGTCTGTACCGATGATGCCACCTGGCTATGATGGCTAATAGCTGCCTGCAGAGGGTATGCCTTCACCCACACTGCAACCATTGTGGCCAGGTATGTAATGAGCGTGTCTCCAGCTGGTTTGTTTCGACTGGAATGGAGACGTTCGGAAACCACTGTATTATGCATGGAAGGTCTTAGGCTATGTGCGCACGTTGCGTTCTATTACGCAGCGTAAATAGTCACTGCATGTGCGTCTCAGAACGCAACCGAAAAGCTGCGTTCTGAGACGCATTCGGCAGAACGCAAAGTGCGGACATTCCTGCAGAATTCATGCGTTCTGGATGCTTTCTCTGCCATAGACAGAGTGGGAAAAGCATCCAGAGCACACATTTTGGACAGTGCGGTCCCACTCGGCTCTGCAGCATCCCCATAGACTTGCAGCAGAGCCAACTGGGACCGGAATGTCAAAAAGAGCACATGGCTGGCTGCGGGAGACAGCCGCGCGATCAGAATGAACTCGGGTGAACTTCACCCGACTTCATTGTGATCGCGCGGCTGTCTGTGTGCCGCGGCTTGATTTGCGGTCACAGGTGAAGCACTCACCTGTGACCGCAAATCTGAGTTACTGCAGTGAGCCACGCGATCACCGGTGCCGTCACTCAGGTTACCCTCAGGTCTCGGGTGGAGGACTCGAGCTGGCCGCGGGTAACCTGAGAGACGTCCCCGCACACATCCCGACATTCCCGCACACATCCCGACATTCCCGCACACATCCCGACATTACCGCCTACATCCCGACATCACCGCCCACATCCTGACATTACCGCCTACATCCCCGCACACATCCCGACATTACCGCACACATCCCGACATCACCGCCCACATCCTGACATTACCGCACACATCCTGACATTACCGCACACATCCCCGCACACATCCCGACATCCCCGCACACATCCCGACATCACCGCCCACATCCTGACATCACCGCCCACATCCTGACATCACCTACATCCCCGCACACATCCTGACATCACCTACATCCCCGCACACATCCTGACATCACCTACATCCCCGCACACATCCTGACATCACCTACATCCCCGCACACATCCTGACATCACCTACATCCCCGCACCCATCCTGACATCACCTACATCCCCGCACACATCCCGACATCCCCGCACACATCCCGACATCCCCGCACACATCCCAACATTACCGCCTACATCCCCGCACACATCCCGACATTACCGCCTACATCCCCGCACACATCCCGACATTACCGCCTACATCCCCGCACACATCCCGACATTACCGCCTACATCCCCGCACACATCCCGACATTACCGCCTACATCCCCGCACACATCCCGACATTACCGCCTACATCCCCGCACACATCCCGACATTACCGCCTACATCCCCGCACACATCCTAACATTACCGCCTACATCCCCGCACACATCCCGACATTACCGCCTACATCCCCGCACACATCCTAACATTACCGCCGACATCCCCGCACACATCCCGACATTACCGCCTACATCCCCGCACACATCCCGACATTACCACCTACATCCCCGCACACATCCCGACATTACCACCTACATCCCCGCACACATCCCGACATCCCCGCACACATCCCGACATCCCCGCACACATCCCGACATCCCCGCACATATCCCGACATTACCTCTGACATCCCCGCACACATCCCGACACTGCAGCCCTCATCATCACCGCACACACACACCGGCATTACCTCAGAGACGTCTCCGCTGACAGCGCGGCTCACTTCAGTTTCTGCATGGAGCGGACAGGAGCGGCGGTGTTCTACTGCCGCTCCTGTCAGCTTCATGTAGCAGAGCTGGATGTGTCGTGGGACCTCGTGGATTACGCCGGACCTGGAGGTGTGTTTGGGGATTTTAATAAAGTGGCGAAAGAGGGTGGTTTTTGTCTTTTATTTCAAATAAAGGATTTTTTGGGTGTATGTGTTTATTTACTTTCACCAGGTTAATCATTGGGGGTGTCTCAGACGCCTGCAACGATTAACTAGGACTTAGTGACAGCTATGGGCTGGCATTAACTCCTTATTACCCAGATTGCCACCGCACCAGGGCAGTTCTGGATGAGCCGGGTACAGTCCCGGGACTGTCGCATCTAATCCATGCGGCAATTCCGGGCGGCTGGTGGCTGATATTTTTAGGCTGGGGGCGCCCCATAACGTGGGGCTCCCCATCCTGAGAATACCAGCCTTCATCCGTGTGGCTTTACCCTGGCTGGTATTAAAATTGGGGGGGACCGCACGCCGTTTTTTTTTTAATTATTTATTTATTTTACTGCACTACATAGACCTGCCCACCGGCGGCTGAGATTGGTTGCAGTGAGACAGCTGTCACTCAGCATGGGGGCGTGTCTGACTGCAACCAATCATAGGCGCCGGTGGGCGGGGAAAGCAGGGAATACGAGATTGAATAATGGGCGGCTGGCATTTTCAAAAGCAGGAGAAGCTGCCGGAGCAGTGTGACAGCCGTGCAGCTGATCGGTGAGTATGAGAGAGGGATAGACCGACCGACAGGGAGACACAGAGACAGACAGACAGAGACCGACATACAACCAATACGCACAAAAGAAGTGACATGTCACTTCTTAGAACGCGCGCTTTCGCCAGCAGCCGAAGCGCTGCGCTCTAATACGCCACGTGCGCATGGCTCCTGCATAATCTTCATAGATTATGCTGGGACGCAGGACGCATGCAGTTACGCTGCGGTGCAGATCGCAGCGTAACTGCATGTAAATATGCAACATGCGCACATAGCCTTATAGCTGTCAGTCCTGTTACAATGAGAAAGGGGCTGCTATAGATTCCCAATTATCTGTGGGGGGCATTGTTACCACTTGATAAAGAACTTCTCTGGGAATGACCAGGGCTCCAGCAATCCGGCTGCACCGGGCGGGGGATTATGCTCCACACAATGGCCCAAGACTGAAGGTAACAGCTGAAATAACAGCCTCATTATGCAGCACAGGGCGCACGAGCCCCGATCATTTATCTGTATTGTGCTCACTTTCATCTGACATTTTCAGTCCACAAAATGGCTCAAATAGTCAATCTGCGGTGAATCGCTAACAGACATACCTGTTTTACCGCCCATCTCGGAGAACTAGCCCCATCGCTCTGCAAATGCTTTTTATTGTTATTTTCCAATTACTTTCCATTTTCCAATGTCAATTGACCCTCTGTGAAGCGCAGGCACGTGTAGACAGAAGCTATTACTGCCATCTGTGTGTGCGATCAATGCCATAGTACCGCAATCTAATGTAATGTGAAATGCGCACTCTAATGTAGAGATTTATCTGCACGTCATTGTTATAGGAAGCTGAAAATCCCAGCGACATTCGTTCTTTCTTCATGCATCCATGTTTATACATCTTTCAAGGCCTTAAAGGAAACCTGTGGCTAGGACTGTCTTCAGGTCACGTGTATACGACGTCTTATCAAAGCTGCACTAGTGAGAACAGCGGCATATAATGCGGAAGAGCGGCTGAAGACGTGGCCAGGGACCCGTGGCAGAAACCTGCAGAGGCTTCCAGCGGCAGAGCCAAGGCTTGCCATACACATGTATGCTCAGGTCACGTGTATACGACGTCTTATCAAAGCTGCACTAGTGAGAACAGCGGCATATAATGCGGAAGAGCGGCTGAAGACGTGGCCAGGGACCCGTGGCAGAAACCTGCAGAGGCTTCCAGCGGCAGAGCCAAGGCTTGCCGTACACACATGTATGCTCAGGTCACGTGTATACGACGTCTTATCAAAGCTGCACTAGTGAGAACAGCGGCATATAATGCGGAAGAGCGGCTGAAGACGTGGCCAGGGACCCGTGGCAGAAACCTGCAGAGGCTTCCAGCGGCAGAGCCAAGGCTTGCCGTACACACATGTATGCTCAGGTCACGTGTATACGACGTCTTATCAAAGCTGCACTAGTGAGAACAGCGGCATATAATGCGGAAGAGCGGCTGAAGACGTGGCCAGGGACCCGTGGCAGAAACCTGCAGAGGCTTCCAGCGGCAGAGCCAAGGCTTGCCGTACACACATGTATGCTCAGGTCACGTGTATACGACGTCTTATCAAAGCTGCACTAGTGAGAACAGCGGCATATAATGCGGAAGAGCGGCTGAAGACGTGGCCAGGGACCCGTGGCAGAAACCTGCAGAGGCTTCCAGCGGCAGAGCCAAGGCTTGCCATACACATGTATGCTCAGGTCAGCCGCGCATGCATCTGCTGTGAGTGGGAAAGCAGAGAAGACGCCTTTAGCTTTGACTTATCTGGACATAGACTGCCCAAGCATCAAACACGTTGTACACATTTCGTGCTGTAGTGTGTAGAAGGAACCACTGGAGCTGCTGGAACAGATGACGGCGCACAGGTCGCGGCGCGTTCACGTTATTCAGACTTTGCGCTTCAGCCTCGTGCCGCTGCCGTCATCAGATGCACGCTCAGTTTATCAGAGCATGCATTTCTTCCAAACACAAGGGCGGACAAGATACCTTTTAGTGTTGGCTTATCTCCTTTGACATAGGCTGAGCAAACATGTTATACACATTGGATACACGGGCAAATCTGCCAAAATCCACACACGCAGGGGCCCTCAGTGTGATCGGCCGTACCTCTGCCGTCTTCTCGTCATAATGGAGCCACCTCAGCCATCACACATTCATTTTAATATTCTGGGTGGATCTCATTGACCTACAATCATCATAGTCATTGACCTTTAACCATCATCATAAGGGGTTTTTGTTGGATGCGCTATCACTCTCTTGCCATCAAGAATACTGAAAAACCCAACACTGGACAAGGATGAGAACGGGCATTAAAAGGCAATGGTGGAGCAGACCAGAAGCTGTGGACCAGACCAGAAGGCGGGGACCAGACCAGAAGGCGGGGACCAGACCAGAAGGCGGGGACCAGACCAGAAGGCGGGGACCAGACCAGAAGGCGGGGAGCAGACCAGAAGGCGGGGACCAGACCAGAAGCTGTGGCGCAGACCAGAAGGCGGGGACCAGACCAGAAGGCAGGGAGAAGACCAGAAGGCGGGGACCAGACCAGAAGGCGGGGACCAGACCAGAAGGCGGGGACCAGACCAGAAGGCGGGGAGCAGACCAGAAGGCGGGGAGCAGACCAGAAGGCGGGGAGCAGACCAGAAGGCGGGGAGCAGACCAGAAGGCGAGGAGCAGACCAGAAGGCGAGGAGCAGACCAGAAGGCGAGGAGCAGACCAGAAGGCGAGGAGCAGACCAGAAGGCGAGGAGCAGACCAGAAGGCGGGGACCAGACCAGAAGGCGGGGAGCAGACCAGAAGGCGGGGACCAGACCAGAAGGCAGGGAGAAGACCAGAAGCTGTGGCGCAGAGCAGAAGGCGGGGAGCAGACCAGAAGGCGGGGAGCAGACCAGAAGGCGGGGAGCAGACCAGAAGGCGGGGAGCAGACCAGAAGGCGGGGAGCAGACCAGAAGGCGGGGAGCAGACCAGAAGGCGAGGAGCAGACCAGAAGGCGAGGAGCAGACCAGAAGGCGAGGAGCAGACCAGAAGGCGGGGAGCAGACCAGAAGGCGGGGAGCAGACCAGAAGGCGGGGAGCAGACCAGAAGGCGGGGAGCAGACCAGAAGGCGGGGAGCAGACCAGAAGGCGGGGAGCAGACCAGAAGGCGGGGAGAAGACCAGAAGGCGGGGAGCAGACCAGAAGGCGGGGAGCAGACCAGAAGGCGGGGAGCAGACCAGAAGGCGGGGAGCAGACCAGAAGCTCTGGCGCAGACCAGAAGGCGGGGAGCAGACCAGAAGGCGGGGAGCAGACCAGAAGGCGGGGAGCAGACCAGAAGGCAGGGAGAAGACCAGAAGGCAGGGAGAAGACCAGAAGGCAGGGAGAAGACCAGAAGCTGTGGCGCAGACCAGAAGGCGGGGAGCAGACCAGAAGGCGGGGAGCAGACCAGAAGCTGTGGACCAGACCAGAAGGTGGGGACCAGACCAGAAGGCAGGGAAAAGACCAGAAGCTGTGGCGCAGACCAGAAGGCGGGGACCAGACCAGAAGGCGGGGACCAGACCAGAAGGCGGGGACCAGACCAGAAGGCAGGGAGAAGACCAGAAGCTGTGGCGCAGACCAGAAGGCGGGGACCAGACCAGAAGGCAGGGAGAAGACCAGAAGCTGTGGCGCAGACCAGAAGGCGGGGAGCAGACCAGAAGCTGTGGAGCAGACCAGAAGCTGTGGAGCAGACCAGAAGGCGGGGAGCAGACCAGAAGGCGGGGAGCAGACCAGAAGGCGGGGAGCAGACCAGAAGGCGGGGAGCAGACCAGAAGGCGGGGAGCAGACCAGAAGGCGGGGAGCAGACCAGAAGGCGAGGAGCAGACCAGAAGGCGAGGAGCAGACCAGAAGGCGAGGAGCAGACCAGAAGGCGAGGAGCAGACCAGAAGGCGAGGAGCAGACCAGAAGGCGAGGAGCAGACCAGAAGCTGTGGAGCAGACCAGAAGGCGGGGAGCAGACCAGAAGGCGGGGAGCAGACCAGAAGGCGGGGAGCAGACCAGAAGGCGGGGAGCAGACCAGAAGGCGGGGAGCAGACCAGAAGGCGAGGAGCAGACCAGAAGGCGGGGAGCAGACCAGAAGGCGGGGAGCAGACCAGAAGGCGGGGAGCAGACCAGAAGGCGGGGAGCAGACCAGAAGCTGTGGAGCACTGCTCTGTACCTCAGGGCACGGCTGGGGCCACACGGGGCACTACTGCGATGCTCGCATGAGACTCGGCTCGCGCTGGCAGCACAGCAGGATCATGTGAGCAGACCTCAGCTGCGGGGGGCGGGCTGTATCTCAGGAGAGGAGGGAAGGATTTCTCTCCCTCTCTCCTCTGTAGCCGGCTATTGCCATTCTCGCACTGCACTGGCAGTACACCAGTGTACCGCGAGTGCAGTGCGATTTTTCTCTCGCCCCATTCACTTGAATGGGTGCGAGAGAAAGAGTCTCAGCTTACAATTGAGGCATGCTGCGATTATTTTCTTGGTCCGATTAGGGCTGAGAAAATAATCGCTCATGTGCGCTGTCACACAGGCTAGAATTGGTCCGAGGGGAATGCGATGTTTTTCGCACTGATTTTCTCGCCGTGTGGCTTAGGCCTACCTCTGCCGGATGCACATTCTGATCGGACCCATTTACAGGATCCTCAGAATGGCAGAATCAGGATAATACAGTGATCCCATACACATGTATGTGTGTGGCTCTATTGTTAGTCACAGGCTTTATATCTCCGAGCTATACCAACAAGAAGAGTAAAAGACTAAGATGCGGAGCACGAAGGCTCAGTAATAGAGATGAGCCAACCCGAGGTTCGGGTGCTTTATGTATGAACACCACTCGTGCAGCGCTGGGCTCGGGTACGCTGGGTGCTCAGGTACGCTCGGTGCTCAGCCCAGTGCGAGCCACTTGTAGTGTGTAATCAGATGTAGTGTGCACCAAACAAAAACAAAAATAACCACCCGCCCCCACAAGTGATGTTTATGGCGGGCTGTATGTGGGCGGAGACTAAAACCGCCCAATTAGTGACTTCCATTGGGGTTCAGGTCAAGTCCAGGTCTAAAACTGAACTTTATCTAAAGTCTGGCCGAACTGAACTTCCACAGGAACGATTTTTTAGCTTATTTCATTAACGCCATTAAATTTTACATGGTAAAACGAAATGTGAGGTTTTTAGCATGAATCAGAGGAACGTCAACAGCTGGATCCTCCACCTCTTTCAGTCTGTGGGTGCAAAACGAAGGCTCAAAAACAAATGTTCCTTTTGATTTGGGGCCTATTGACAAGAGGACACTTCAAAGACTTTCTAATGAGCCCAAACAATTAATAATTCACTGTCTGCCGCCTGAAAAGAAAATCTTCAATAAGGTGAATGATTATAAGTACAATACCGTAAGTGAATGTTAGTTGTCAATGAGAATGTAAAATATTTGCCCAGACTAAGAAGAAACCCGAAATAATAGAAAGACTATAGCACACTTGAAGAAAGAAAAGGGGAAAAAAAAATAGTTGGTTTTTCAATGCTCTTTAATGGTGTAATACAGAAAAATTCCAGAGAGTATCAGTCCAACGTTTCGACCTTTTAATAGGTCTTCTTCAAAGTATTTCTGTGTGTATCGAAATAAATGATCAGTGGCAAAACAATAATACATCAATACAGAAAGCAAATTGTACATATACAGAACGAACATCAGTGCATCACCCAGTGCGTTAACAAAAGCATCTCAAGTATTTCCCCATATGTACATGTATATGGAACAATAAACATACATTATGTTACGGAATCACAAATGTATAGAACGAATATAGTTATACAAAAATATATAAAAAATATATAAATATACTGTATATTAAAAAAAGGAAAACAAAAAGGGAGAAGAGCGAGCAGCACATACCTAATGGAGAAAGCAGAGGTTATCAGTGTCAGTGCGCACAGACCATTGTCAGCTCGGGAATCGAACGCCTACAATTATGAGACCTAGTGAAGATTCGTATTACCCTAATCACGGGTGCGGGGACATAATGCAGGCGTGACCGATCATTCACACCTTAGATGCTCGGGTAAAGGCTGTATGATCCGGCTGACAAGTCCGGAAATGACTCTACTGTATGACTGCTGCTGATGGGTAGATTCCTATAGGGGGTAGATTCCTATAGGGGGTAGATTCCTATAGGGGGTAGATTCCTATAGGGGGTAGATTCCTATAGGGAGTAGATTCCTATAGGAGGTAGATTCCTGTAGGAGGCAGATTCCTATAGGAGGCAGATTCCTGTAGCAGGTAGATTCCTGTAGCAGGTAGATTCCTGTAGGAGGTAGATTCCTGTAGCGGGTAGATTCCTGTAGCGGGTAGATTCCTATAGGGGGTAGATTCCTATAGGGGGTAGATTCCTGTAGGAGGTAGATTCCTGTAGGAGGTAGATTCCTGTAGGAGGTAGATTCCTATAGGGGGTAGATTCCTATAGGAGGTAGATTCCTATAGGGGGTAGATTCCTATAGGGGGTAGATTCCTGTAGGGGGTAGATTCCTGTAGGGGGTAGATTCCTATAGGGGGTAGATTCCTATAGGAGGTAGATTCCTATAGGGGGTAGATTCCTGTAGCAGGTAGATTCCTGTAGGGGGTAGATTCCTGTAGGAGGTAGATTCCTATAGGGGGTAGATTCCTATAGGAGGTAGATTCCTGTAGGAGGTAGATTCCTATAAGGGTACATGTATACATTTACTGAAAAGATACGGAAATAGTTACATAATGAAAGGGAAAATAGAAGGTTAGAAAAAGGAGAAAAAGGGAAGAAAAAAAGAAAAGAGGAATGAAAAATAATGGTGTGTAATATACACCCCGGATGGGCGACTTGTCCACATTTCCCTCCGGTTGTAGGTTATGTCTGGAATCGGTAGTCGTCATCTTGCAGCGGATGGTGGATCTGTGCTTGCTAATTCGGTCTCAGGTATTTTGGGTGGTCTCCCCAACATATCCAAGACCACATGGACACTAAATTAAATAGATGACAAAGGAGGAGTCACAAGTGAAAAAATCAGGGGTTTGATAAGCCTGTCCTGTTCGTGGAAGGGTGACCGTGTTACACTTAGTGATATTGGAGCATTGGTTGCAATGGAGGCAAGGAAAATTGCCTTTTCGTGTCGGACACAAAGCGCATTGTTGCGGTGTTTTTTGTTAGAGCCAATATCTGCTCTGTGACCTCTTATTGCAGAAGAGTGGGGGGTTTGAAACTCCTTAATATTAGGATAGGCTGTTGTTAATAAGGAGCAATGTCTGCGAATCGTCCCCTTGATTAATTGGATGGTGCGTACTAACACAGGGTAGTGGAGGTGTGTACAGTGTGTGGCCTGGTACAGGGGGCTGATCTGGCCATGGTAGTGGCATAACCCCTATCAATACATTTGAGTCATTTCAATGTGTCGTTCCCTCCGTCTGTTTGATCTGAAACTTTCCTCTCTACCCATTAGTGTTCAAATAAGAAAGCCGCGGAGACACCATCACGTGTTTCTCAACGCTGGCAGGAAACTAGCCAGGTCTTTCACCGGGAAGGAACAACCACGGGAAGGGCAATCTCCAGTCAAGGAGACCACCTATACCAAACATGGTATCCATCCACAGACAGCCGTTTCGGGGTATTTGCCCCTCATCAGTGTGGAGTAGGAATCTGGCTAGTGGGGGCAATGCCTAGTATAAGACTACTTAAGCAAGCATTGTTGACCTTAGGGAGATCAACATATCCACTGCGGAGACACCATCACGTGTTTCTCAACGCAGTGATTCTAGAGCATTGCCCCCTGGGAAGTATGCAAATAAGAAAGCCGCGGAGACACCATCACGTGTTTCTCAACGCTGGCAGGAAACTAGCCAGGTCTTTCACCGGGAAGGAACAACCACGGGAAGGGCAATCTCCAGTCAAGGAGACCACCTATACCAAACATGGTATCCATCCACAGACAGCCGTTTCGGGGTATTTGCCCCTCATCAGTGTGGAGTAGGAATCTTAGTAGGAATATTAGGATAGGCTGTTGTTAATAAGGAGCAATGTCTGCGAATCGTCCCCTTGATTAATTGGATGGTGCGTACTAACACAGGGTAGTGGAGGTGTGTACAGTGTGTGGCCTGGTACAGGGGGCTGATCTGGCCATGGTAGTGGCATAACCCCTATCAATACATTTGAGTCATTTCAATGTGTCGTTCCCTCCGTCTGTTTGATCTGAAACTTTCCTCTCTACCCATTAGTGTTGTGACATTGGCAATGAATGTTTTACATGTCTGGGGTGGCTACTTGTGTAATGTAGGAAACTATTTTTGTCCGTAGGTTTTATATACAGTCCAAATGTTACCTTTTGTAGTCATGTGAACCATAGTATCAAGCAAGTTGATTCTTTCCTGATGATGATTAAGTGTAAAAGTAAGATCTGGTAATGAGCTGTTAATGTCAGTAACACAGGCCTCCAGAGTGGTTTGGTGGTTACCCTCCCAAATGACAAAGATGTCATCAATGAATCTTTTCCACATTTTCGCAAATTTAAAGGCTGGGTGGGTCCAAATATAGGTATGTTCGAAATGTGCAATAAAGATGTTGGCATCTGGCGGCGCTACATTTTAACCCATTGCTGTGCCCCTCCGCTGTAGAAAAAAATGGTCCTCGAATAGAATTTTTTTTTTCTAATACTATTCGTAAAAGATCAAGACAAACATTTTTTTGATCGTTGTTGAGGTCGTCAGGCTTGTTCAAGAACCACTGGACAGCCTCTATACCTCGCTGATGATGAATACTGGTACAGAGGCTAGAAGAAAACTAGGAGTGATGATCACCGGTATCTTTTCAATAAGATGGTATCTGTGGAATTAGGGGGTAAGTATCCGCTCTAATGTTATTGATAATGGTGACAAAAGGGATTCAGTAGAAGCCACAATCGGTCTGCTGGGTGGAGATTGTAAATTCTTATGTATCTTCGGTAATGTATAAAATACCGGTATAACTGGATGTGTCTTGATCAAATACTCAGATAATCTTGGCTCAATCGTGCCTTTATCCCTATGGATGTCAATAGTGTTACGGGTCAGAGCTGTAATGTCAGGAGACGGATCTCTTCTAATGGGCATCACCATCTTCCAATTGACTGAGCATTTCAGCTCTATAATAGGATTTGTCCATAATAACTATGGCCCCGCCTTTGTCCGCTGCTTTTATAATGCCCTCTGCTTTTATAATGCCCTCCTTTCCTCTGCAGTAAGATTATGTTGGAGATGAATGGAACCCCTATCTATTCCCAATAGAACTTTTTCAAGATCCGATTTAACCAGTGAGATACAGGTCTCCACTGGATGGTATTGTTTTGGGAGATTGAATGAACTCGGGATTTTCAGGTCAAGAGATTTTTAAAGTGAATGTGTGTGTCTCAGATGAAGAGTATCTTCAGGAAGCTTCCCAGGTCCACCTAGAAAGCCTATGAGTTCCTGATGTACCGGAAAGGTATTGTAGCTGGGGTGGGACAGAATGAAAGTCCGGTTTGTCAAACCTGGATCTCTGCGGGATGTCAGTGTGAGGAAATATTGGAAACGAGGTCTGGCCTACCTGTGACCTGTGACTCCATCCGATGTGCCTACGTGTCTTGCCCCTCCTTGTCTTTTTCCAGATTGGTATCGTGGGCTTAAAAAATGTTGTGGGCGAGATGGGCCAGACTCACTGTCCAAGCTGGCCGACGACTGATGGTCACCAAACTTTACACGTCGCTGGGTGTCGCTCCTGGTGCACAACATTTGTACACTCTGTCTTTTCACATTTAAGGAATGTAATACCTGACGACTTAGTACATTGCTTTCATACCCGCCACACATAGCCGCCACACATAGCCGCCACACATAGCCGCCACACATAGCCGCCACACATAGCCGCCACACATAGCCGCCACACATAGCCGCCACACATAGCCGCCACACATAGCTGCCACACATAGCCGCCACACATAGCCGCCACACATAGCCGCCACACATAGCCGCCACACATACTTTACTAAGTATAATACGTCATATATGTCATATGTCATCGGAGACAAGCTCACTATTTATATGGGAATACTACACTGAGTATCATATAAGTGGGGAATATCATAAGAATATAGGATTCTATAGATCAGAATATACTTTTACACACCTGTATATACTTCCCCTTTACACACCTGTATATACTTCCCCTTTACACACCTGTATATACTTCCCCTTTACACACCTGTATATACTTCCCCTTTACACACCTGTATATACTTCCCCTTTACACACCTGTATATACTTCCCCTTTACACACCTGTATATACTTCCCCTTTACACACCTGTATATACTTCCCCTTTACACACCTGTATATACTTCCCCTTTACACACCTGTATATACTTCCCCTTTACACACCTGTATATACTTCCCCTTGTACCCTCACAGGACAGTGCATCATATATTCACACTTTTACATGTATTACACACTGTGTGAGATGATTCCATTATAACATAATACGCGGTGGCTTTATTATTAACGTTTTTGCAATTTACCTTTGGTAAGAAAAGGTTTGTTGTTCACTTGTCCGGAGGGAAATGTGGACCAGTCGCCCATCCGGGGTGTATATTACACACCATTATTTTTCATTCCTCTTTTCTTTTTTCTTCAGTTTTTCTCCTTTTTCTAACCTTCTATTTTCCCTTTCATTATGTAACTATTTCCGTATCTTTTCAGTAAATGTATTCATCTACCCCTATGGGAATCTACCCCCTATAGGAATCTACCCATCAGCAGCAGTCATACAGTAGAGTCATTTCCGGACTTGTCAGCCGGATCATACAGCCTTTACCCGAGCATCTAAGGTGTGAATGATCGGTCACGCCTGCATTATGTCCCCGCACCCGTGATTAGGGTAATACGAATCTTCACTAGGTCTCATAATTGTAGGCGTTCGATTCCCGAGCTGACAATGGTCTGTGCGCACTGACACTGATAACCTCTGCTTTCTCCATTAGGTATGTGCTGCTCGCTCTTCTCCCTTTTTGTTTTCCTTTTTTTAATATACAGTATATTTATATATTTTTTATATATTTTTGTATAACTATATTCGTTCTATACATTTGTGATTCCGTAACATAATGTATGTTTATTGTTCCATATACATGTACATATGGGGAAATACTTGAGATGCTTTTGTTAATGCACTGGGTGATGCACTGATGTTAGTTCTGTATATGTACAATTTGCGTTCTGTATTGATGTATTATTGTTTTGACACTGATCATTTATTTTGATATACACACAGATAGAAATCCTTTGAAGAAGACCTATTAAAAGGTCGAAACGTTGGACTGATACTCTTTGGAATTTTTCTGTATTACACCATTAAAAAGCATTGAAAAACCAACAATTTTTCCATTTTCTTTCTTCAAGTGTGCTATAGTCTTTATATTATTTTGAGTATTTTTGACTATTTTGCACCATTTAGTCCAGTTGAGCCAGACCTAATCTCTTTTCATAAGAAGAAACCCGAGGCCTGCGCCTTCAGTGTGATGCCTCCGTCAGTAGTGACGTCAGTGTGATGCACCTGCTGTGTGATGCCTCCGTCAGTGATGACGTCAGTGTGATGTGCCTTCAGTGTGATGCCTCCGTCAGTAGTGACGTCAGTGTGATGCACCTGCTGTGTGATGCCTCCGTCAGTAATTACATCAGTGTGATGCGCCTGCAGTGTGATGCCTCAGTCAGTAATGACGTCAGTGTGATGCCTCCGTCAGTAGTGACGTCAGTGTGATGCACCTGCTGTGTGATGCCTCCGTCAGTAATGACGTCAGTGTGATGCCTCCGTCAGTAGTGACGTCAGTGTGATGCACCTGCTGTGTGATGCCTCCGTCAGTAATGACGTCAGTGTGATGAGCCTGCAGTGTGATGCCTCCGTCAGTAGTGACGTCAGTGTGATGCCTCCGTCAGTAATGACGTCAGTGTGATGTGCTTGCTGTGTGATGCCTCCGTCAGTAATGAAGTTAGTGTAATGCACCTGCTGTGTGATGCCTCCGTCAGTAATGAAGTCAGTGTGATGCACCTGCTGTGTGATGCCTCCGTCAGTAATGACGTCAGTGTGATGCACCTGCTGTGTGATGCCTCCGTCAGTAGTGACGTCAGTGTGATGCCTCCGTCAGTAATTACGTCAGTGTGATGTGCTTGCTGTGTGATGCCTCCGTCAGTAAAGACGTCAGTGTGATGCGCTTGCTGTGTGATGCCTCCGTCAGTAATGAAGTTAGTGTAATGCACCTGCTGTGTGATGCCTCCGTCAGTAATGAAGTTAGTGTAATGCACCTGCTGTGTGATGCCTCCATCAGTATTGACGTCAGTGTGATGCGCTTGCTGTGTGAAGCCTCCGTCAGTAATGACGTCAGTGTGATGCCTCCGTCAGTAATTACGTCAGTGTGATGTGCTTGCTGTGTGATGCCTCCGTCAGTAAAGACGTCAGTGTGATGCGCTTGCTGTGTGATGCCTCCGTCAGTAATGAAGTTAGTGTAATGCACCTGCTGTGTGATGCCTCCGTCAGTAATGAAGTTAGTGTAATGCACCTGCTGTGTGATGCCTCCATCAGTATTGACGTCAGTGTGATGTGCCTGCAGTGTGATGCCTCTGTCAGTAATGACGTCAGTGTGATGCGCCTGCAGTGTGATGCCTCTGTCAGTAATGACGTCAGTGTGATGCGCCTGCAGTGTGATGCCTCCGTCAGTAATGACGTCAGTGTGATGCACCTGCTGTGTGATGGCTCCGTCAGTAGTGACGTCAGTGTGATGCACCTGCTGTGTGATGCCTCCGTCAGTAATGACGTCAGTGTGATGCGCCTGCAGTGTGATGCCTCCGTCACTAATGACGTCAGTGTGATGCGCCTGTGTGATGCCTCCGTCAGTAATGACGTCAGTGTGATGCGCCTGCAGTGTGATGCCTCCGTCAGTAATGACGTCAGTGTGATGCGCCTGCAGTGTGATGCCTCCGTCAGTAATGACGTCAGTGTGATGTGCCTGCTGAGTGATGCCTCCGTCAGTAGTGACGTCAGTGTGATGCACCTGCTGTGTGATGCCTCCGTCAGTAGTGACGTCAGTGTGATGTGCCTGCTGAGTGATGCCTCCGTCAGTAATGACGTCAGTGTGATGCACCTGCTGTGTGATGGCTCCGTCAGTAGTGACGTCAGTGTGATGTACCTGCTGTGTGATGCCTCCGTCAGAAATGACGTCAGTGTGATGCGCCTGCAGTGTGATGCCTCCGTCAGTAATGACGTCAGTGTGATGCGCCTGTGTGATGGCTCCGTCAGTAGTGACGTCAGTGTGATGCACCGGCTGTGTGATGCCTCCGTCAGTAATGAAGTCAGTGTGATGCGCCTGCTGTGTGATGCCTCCGTCAGTAATGAAGTCAGTGTGATGCACCGGCTGTGTGATGCCTCCGTCAGTAATGAAGTCAGTGTGATGCGCCTGCTGTGTGATGCCTCCGTCAGAAATGACGTCAGTGTGATGCGCCTGCAGTGTGATGCCTCCGTCAGTAATGACGTCAGTGTGATGCGCCTGTGTGATGGCTCCGTCAGTAGTGACGTCAGTGTGATGCGCCTGCTGTGTGATGCCTCCGTCAGTAATGACGTCAGTGTGATGCGCCTGCTGTGTGATGGCTCCATCAGTAATGACGTCAGTGTGATGTACCTGCTGTGTGATGCCTCCATCAGAAATGACGTCAGTGTGATGTGCCTGCTGAGTGATGCCTCCGTCAGTAGTGACGTCAGTGTGATGTGCCTGCTGAGTGATGCCTCCGTCAGTAGTGACGTCAGTGTGATGCACCTGCTGTGTGATGCCTCCGTCAGTAGTGACGTCAGTGTGATGTACCTGCTGTGTGATGGCTCCGTCAGTAATGACGTCAGTGTGATGTACCTGCTGTGTGATGCCTCCATCAGAAATGACGTCAGTGTGATGTGCCTGCTGAGTGATGCCTCCGTCAGTAGTGACGTCAGTGTGATGTACCTGCTGTGTGATGCCTCCATCAGTAATGACGTCAGTGTGATGTACCTGCTGTGTGATGCCTCCATCAGAAATGACGTCAGTGTGATGTGCCTGCTGAGTGATGCCTCCGTCAGTAGTGACGTCAGTGTGATGTGCCTGCTGAGTGATGCCTCCGTCAGTAGTGACGTCAGTGTGATGCACCTGCTGTGTGATGCCTCCGTCAGTAGTGACGTCAGTGTGATGTGCCTGCTGAGTGATGCCTCCGTCAGTAGTGACGTCAGTGTGATGCACCTGCTGTGTGATGCCTCCGTCAGTAGTGACGTCAGTGTGATGTGCCTGCTGAGTGATGCCTCCGTCAGTAGTGACGTCAGTGTGATGCACCTGCTGTGTGATGGCTCCGTCAGTAGTGACGTCAGTGTGATGCACCTGCTGTGTGATGCCTCCGTCAGTAGTGACGTCAGTGTGATGTGCCTGCTGAGTGATGCCTCCGTCAGTAGTGACGTCAGTGTGATGCACCTGCTGTGTGATGGCTCCGTCAGTAGTGACGTCAGTGTGATGCACCTGCTGTGTGATGCCTCTGTCAGTAGTGACGTCAGTGTGATGCACCTGCTGTGTGATGGCTCCATCAGAAATGACGTCAGTGTGATGCACCTGCTGAGTGATGCCTCCGTCAGTAGTGACGTCAGTGTGATGTGCCTGCTGAGTAATGCCTCTGTCAGTAGTGACGTCAGTGTGATGTGCCTGCTGAGTGATGCCTCCGTCAGTAGTGACGTCAGTGTGATGTGCCTGCTGAGTGATGCCTCCGTCAGTAGTGACGTCAGTGTGATGTGCCTGCTGAGTGATGCCTCCATCAGTAATGACGTCAGTGTGATGTACCTGCTGAGTGATGCCTCTGTCAGTAGTGACGTCAGTGTGATGTACCTGCTGTGTGATGCCTCCGTCAGTAGTGACGTCAGTGTGATGCACCTGCTGTGTGATGCCTCCGTCAGTAGTGACGTCAGTGTGATGTGCCTGCTGAGTGATGCCTCCGTCAGTAGTGACGTCAGTGTGATGCACCTGCTGTGTGATGCCTCTGTCAGTAGTGACGTCAGTGTGATGTACCTGCTGTGTGATGCCTCCGTCAGTAGTGACGTCAGTGTGATGCACCTGCTGTGTGATGCCTCCGTCAGTAGTGACGTCAGTGTGATGCACCTGCTGTGTGATGGCTCCGTCAGTAGTGACGTCAGTGTGATGCACCTGCTGTGTGATGCCTCTGTCAGTAGTGACGTCAGTGTGATGCACCTGCTGTGTGATGGCTCCATCAGAAATGACGTCAGTGTGATGCACCTGCTGAGTGATGCCTCCGTCAGTAGTGACGTCAGTGTGATGTACCTGCTGTGTGATGCCTCTGTCAGTAGTGACGTCAGTGTGATGTACCTGCTGAGTGATGCCTCCATCAGTAATGACGTCAGTGTGATGTACCTGCTGTGTGATGCCTCCGTCAGTAGTGACGTCAGTGTGATGCACCTGCTGAGTGATGCCTCCGTCAGTAGTGACGTCAGTGTGATGTGCCTGCTGAGTGATGCCTCCATCAGTAATGACGTCAGTGTGATGCACCTGCTGAGTGATGCCTCCGTCAGTAGTGACGTCAGTGTGATGTGCCTGCTGAGTGATGCCTCCGTCAGTAGTGACGTCAGTGTGATGCACCTGCTGAGTGATGCCTCTGTCAGTAGTGACGTCAGTGTGATGTGCCTGCTGAGTGATGCCTCTGTCAGTAGTGACGTCAGTGTGATGTGCCTGCTGAGTGATGCCTCTGTCAGTAGTGACGTCAGTGTGATGTGCCTGCTGAGTGATGCCTCTGTCAGTAGTGACGTCAGTGTGATGTGCCTGCTGAGTGATGCCTCTGTCAGTAGTGACGTCAGTGTGATGTGCCTGCTGAGTGATGCCTCCGTCAGTAGTGACGTCAGTGTGATGCACCTGCTGTGTGATGCCTCTGTCAGTAGTGACGTCAGTGTGATGCACCTGCTGAGTGATGCCTCCGTCAGTAATGACGTCAAACACGAATTTTAACCTCCTGCCGGTTACACAAATCTAAAATTCCTTTGTTACCTCTGTTACTTTTTGCTTTGCTTCCTTTGTAGATAATTTACACTTTGAGCAGACAATCATTTGATCTCATATTTACTACAACAGTAACCTCTGTATTGGACAACCACTCATTTATATTAAGGGGCTTGCGTCATGGAAGAAGCTGTCATCACGTGGAGTGTAAAGATCCTTATCGAGTCACACCAAGCTGTATCATTAATATACAACAATCAACCATACGATTAATCCACCTGTCTGATCTTCCCGCTGCCAGAATAGCGGTGACCCGTCAAGGTGTAGATTCTGCAAGACCCAATGAAGGGTCCCGGCAATAATCCAGTGACAGAAGCTCTTCTGTGGGATTGGGGCAGATGGAATAACCTTCTCCCTACATGCTACATGATTGTGTTTACGGTTTTCGGGATGTCCGCCCTTGGACCAGGTTTGGTGGATACTAATCACTATATAACATAAAAGCATACAAGACGTGCCCCATTGGATTGGCGCTCTACCAGCAGGCCACATCCCAGCTATCTGCCCCTTGAGTCTCAGATTCTTTCGCTTCCAGCACATCAGCACGAGGCCCTGGCTCTCCAGTTATTGTAACAAGATGAGAAATGTTATCACCGACGTCTGTCAGTGCTTTTACTGTTCTGAGCGGTGGGCAAACGTTAAAATAAGTGACTCTGACACCAGACTGCGACAAAGTGGCATGGGGAGTCCGGTCACCATGCTGTGGAGGCATGACCCCGATCTACCCATGCTACAGGAGGAGCGGAGAGCTCAGCAGCGAGCGCACCAGGGAGGCATGACCCCGATCTACCCATGCTACAGGAGGAGCGGAGAGCTCAGCAGCGAGCGCACCAGGGAGGCGTGACCCCGATCTACCCATGCTACAGGAGGAGCGGAGAGCTCAGCAGCGAGCGCACCAGGGAGGCGTGACCCCGATCTACCCATGCTACAGGAGGAGCGGAGAGCTCAGCAGAGAGCGCACCAGGGAGGCGTGACCCCGATCTACCCATGCTACAGGAGGAGCGGAGAGCTCAGCAGAGAGCGCACCAGGGAGGCGTGACCCCGATCTACCCATGCTACAGGAGGAGCGGAGAGCTCAGCAGCGAGCGCACCAGGGAGGCGTGACCCCGATCTACCCATGCTACAGGAGGAGTGGAGAGCTCAGCAGAGAGCGCACCAGGGAGGCGTGACCCCGATCTACCCATGCTACAGGAGGAGCGGAGAGCTGGAGAGCTCAGCAGCGAGCGCACCAGGGAGGCATGACCCCGATCTACCCATGCTACAGGAGGAGCGGAGAGCTCAGCAGAGAGCGCAACAGGGAGGCGTGACCCCGATCTACCCATGCTACAGGAGGAGCGGAGAGCTCAGCAGAGAGCGCACCAGGGAGGCGTGACCCCGATCTACCCATGCTACAGGAGGAGCGGAGAGCTCAGCAGAGAGCGCAACAGGGAGGCGTGACCCCGATCTACCCATGCTACAGGAGGAGCAGAGAGCTCAGCAGAGAGCGCAACAGGGAGGCGTGACCCCGATCTACCCATGCTACAGGAGGAGCGGAGAGCTCAGCAGAGAGCGCACCAGGGAGGCATGACCCCGATCTACCCATGCTACAGGAGGAGCAGAGAGCTCAGCAGAGAGCGCAACAGGGAGGCATGACCCCGATCTACCCATGCTACAGGAGGAGCGGAGAGCTCAGCAGAGAGCGCAACAGGGAGGCGTGACCCCGATCTACCCATGCTACAGGAGGAGCGGAGAGCTCAGCAGCGAGCGCACCAGGGAGGCGTGACCCCGATCTACCCATGCTACAGGAGGAGCGGAGAGCTCAGCAGCGAGCGCACCAGGGAGGCGTGACCCCGATCTACCCATGCTACAGGAGGAGCGGAGAGCTCAGCAGCGAGCGTACCAGGGAGGCGTGACCCCGATCTACCCATGCTACAGGAGGAGCAGAGAGCTCAGCAGAGAGCGCAACAGGGAGGCGTGACCCCGATCTACCCATGCTACAGGAGGAGCGGAGAGCTCAGCAGCGAGCACACCAGGGAGGCGTGACCCCGATCTACCCATGCTACAGGAGGAGCGGAGAGCTCAGCAGAGAGCGCACCAGGGAGGCATGAGCCCGATCTACCCATGCTACAGGAGGAGCGGAGAGCTCAGCAGAGAGCGCAACAGGGAGGCATGACCCCGATCTACCCATGCTACAGGAGGAGCGGAGAGCTCAGCAGAGAGCGCAACAGGGAGGCGTGACCCCGATCTACCCATGCTACAGGAGGAGCGGAGAGCTCAGCAGCGAGCGCACCAGGGAGGCGTGACCCCGATCTACCCATGCTACAGGAGGAGCGGAGAGCTCAGCAGCGAGCGCACCAGGGAGGCGTGACCCCGATCTACCCATGCTACAGGAGGAGCGGAGAGCTCAGCAGCGAGCGTACCAGGGAGGCGTGACCCCGATCTACCCATGCTACAGGAGGAGCAGAGAGCTCAGCAGAGAGCGCAACAGGGAGGCGTGACCCCGATCTACCCATGCTACAGGAGGAGCGGAGAGCTCAGCAGCGAGCACACCAGGGAGGCGTGACCCCGATCTACCCATGCTACAGGAGGAGCGGAGAGCTCAGCAGAGAGCGCACCAGGGAGGCATGAGCCCGATCTACCCATGCTACAGGAGGAGCGGAGAGCTCAGCAGCGAGCGCACCAGGGAGGCGTGAGCCAGATCTACCCATGCTACAGGAGGAGCGGAGAGCTCAGCAGCGAGCGCACCAGGGAGGCGTGACCCCGATCTACCCATGCTACAGGAGGAGCGGAGAGCTCAGCAGAGAGCGCACCAGGGAGGCATGAGCCCGATCTACCCATGCTACAGGAGGAGCGGAGAGCTCAGCAGCGAGCGCACCAGGGAGGCGTGACCCCGATCTACCCATGATACAGGAGGAGCAGAGAGCTCAGCAGCGAGCGTACCAGGGAGGCGTGACCCCGATCTACCCATGCTACAGGAGGAGCGGAGAGCTCAGCAGAGAGCGCACCAGGAAGGCATGAGCCCGATCTACCCATGCTACAGGAGGAGCGGAGAGCTCAGCAGAGAGCGCACCAGGGAGGCGTGACCCCGATCTAACCATGCTACAGGAGGAGCGGAGAGCTCAGCAGCGAGCGGACCAGGGAGGCGTGACCCCGATCTACCCATGCTACAGGAGGAGCGGAGAGCTCAGCAGCGAGCGCACCAGGGAGGCATGACCCCGATCTACCCATGCTACAGGAGGAGCGGAGAGCTCAGCAGAGAGCGCACCAGGGAGGCGTGACCCCGATCTACCCATGCTACAGGAGGAGCGGAGAGCTCAGCAGCGAGCGCACCAGGGAGGCATGACCCCGATCTACCCATGCTACAGGAGGAGCGGAGAGCTCAGCAGAGAGCGCACCAGGGAGGCATGAGCCAGCTCTACCCATGCTACAGGAGGAGCAGAGAGCTCAGCAGAGAGCGCAACAGGGAGGCGTGACCCCGATCTACCCATGCTACAGGAGGAGCGGAGAGCTCAGCAGCGAGCGGACCAGGGAGGCGTGACCCCGATCTACCCATGCTACAGGAGGAGCGGAGAGCTCAGCAGAGAGCGCACCAGGAAGGCATGAGCCCGATCTACCCATGCTACAGGAGGAGCGGAGAACTCAGCAGCGAGCGCACCAGGGAGGCATGACCCCGATCTACCCATGCTACAGGAGGAGCGGAGAGCTCAGCAGAGAGCACACCAGGGAGGCGTGACCCCGATCTACCCATGCTACAGGAGGAGCGGAGAGCTCAGCAGAGAGCGCACCAGGAAGGCATGAGCCCGATCTACCCATGCTACAGGAGGAGCGGAGAACTCAGCAGCGAGCGCACCAGGGAGGCGTGACCCCGATCTACCCATGCTACAGGAGGAGCGGAGAGCTCAGCAGCGAGCGCACCAGGGAGGCATGAGCCCGATCTACCCATGCTACAGGAGGAGCGGAGAACTCAGCAGCGAGCGCACCAGGGAGGCGTGAGACCGATCTACCCATGCTACAGGAGGAGCGGAGAGCTCAGCAGAGAGCGCACCAGGGAGGCGTGACCCCGATCTACCCATGCTACAGGAGGAGCGGAGAGCTCAGCAGAGAGCGCACCAGGGAGGCATGACCCCGATCTACCCATGCTACAGGAGGAGCGGAGAACTCAGCAGCGAGCGTACCAGGGAGGCGTGACCCCGATCTACCCATGCTACAGGAGGAGCGGAGAGCTCAGCAGAGAGCGCACCAGGGAGGCGTGACCCCGATCTACCCATGCTACAGGAGGAGCGGAGAGCTCAGCAGAGAGCGCACCAGGGAGGCATGACCCCGATCTACCCATGCTACAGGAGGAGCGGAGAGCTCAGCAGAGAGCGCATAAGGGAGGCGTGAGCCCAATCTACCCATGCTACAGGAGGAGCGGAGAACTCAGCAGAGAACGCACCAGGGAGGCATGACCCCGATCTACCCATGCTACAGGAGGAGCGGAGAGCTCAGCAGAGAGCGCACCAGGGAGGCGTGACCCCGATCTACCCATGCTAAAGGAGGAGCGGAGAGCTCAGCAGAGAGCGCACCAGGGAGGCGTGACCCCGATCTACCCATGCTACAGGAGGAGCGGAGAGCTCAGCAGAGAGCGCACCAGGGAGGCGTGACCCCGATCTACCCATGCTACAAGAGGAGCGGAGAGCTCAGCAGAGAGCGCACCAGGGAGGCATGACCCCGATCTACCCATGCTACAGGAGGAGCGGAGAGCTCAGCAGAGAGCACACCAGGGAGGCGTGAGCCCGATCTACCCATGCTACAGGAGGAGCGGAGAACTCAGCAGCGAGCGCACCAGGGAGGCGTGACCCCGATCTACCCATGCTACAGGAGGAGCGGAGAGCTCAGCAGAGAGCGCACCAGGAAGGCATGACCCCGATCTACCCATGCTACAGCAGGAGCGGAGAGCTCAGCAGAGAGCGCACCAGGAAGGCATGAGCCCGATCTACCCATGCTACAGGAGGAGCGGAAAGCTCAGCAGAGAGCGGACCAGGGAGGCATGAGCCCGATCTACCCATGCTACAGGAGGAGCGGAGAGCTCAGCAGAGCGCACCAGGGAGGCATGAGCCAGATCTACCCATGCTACAGGAGGAGCGGAGAACTCAGCAGAGAGCGCACCAGGAAGGCATGAGCCCGATCTACCCATTCTACAGGAGGACCGGAGAGCTCAGCAGAGAGCGTACCAGGGAGGCATGAGCCCGATCTACCCATGCTACAGGAGGAGCGGAGAGCTCAGCAGAGAGCGCACCAGGGAGGCATGAGCCCGATCTACCCATGCTACAGGAAAAGCGGAGAGCTCAGCAGAGAGCGCACCAGGGAGGCATGAGCCAGCTCTACCCATGCTACAGGAGGAGCAGAGAGCTCAGCAGAGAGCGCAACAGGGAGGCGTGACCCCGATCTACCCATGCTACAGGAGGAGCGGAGAGCTCAGCAGCGAGCGGACCAGGGAGGCGTGACCCCGATCTACCCATGCTACAGGAGGAGCGGAGAGCTCAGCAGAGAGCGCACCAGGAAGGCATGAGCGCGATCTACCCATGCTACAGGAGGAGCGGAGAACTCAGCAGCGAGCGCACCAGGGAGGCATGACCCCGATCTACCCATGCTACAGGAGGAGCGGAGAGCTCAGCAGAGAGCACACCAGGGAGGCGTGACCCCGATCTACCCATGCTACAGGAGGAGCGGAGAGCTCAGCAGAGAGCGCACCAGGAAGGCATGAGCCCGATCTACCCATGCTACAGGAGGAGCGGAGAACTCAGCAGCGAGCGCACCAGGGAGGCGTGACCCCGATCTACCCATGCTACAGGAGGAGAGGAGAGCTCAGCAGCGAGCGCACCAGGGAGGCATGAGCCCGATCTACCCATGCTACAGGAGGAGCGGAGAACTCAGCAGCGAGCGCACCAGGGAGGCGTGAGACCGATCTACCCATGCTACAGGAGGAGCGGAGAGCTCAGCAGAGAGCGCACCAGGGAGGCGTGACCCCGATCTACCCATGCTACAGGAGGAGCGGAGAGCTCAGCAGAGAGCGCACCAGGGAGGCATGACCCCGATCTACCCATGCTACAGGAGGAGCGGAGAACTCAGCAGCGAGCGTACCAGGGAGGCGTGACCCCGATCTACCCATGCTACAGGAGGAGCGGAGAGCTCAGCAGAGAGCGCACCAGGGAGGCGTGACCCCGATCTTCCCATGCTACAGGAGGAGCGGAGAGCTCAGCAGAGAGCGCACCAGGGAGGCATGACCCCGATCTACCCATGCTACAGGAGGAGCGGAGAGCTCAGCAGAGAGCGCACAAGGGAGGCGTGAGCCCAATCTACCCATGCTACAGGAGCAGCGGAGAACTCAGCAGAGAACGCACCAGGGAGGCATGACCCCAATCTACCCATGCTACAGGAGGAGCGGAGAGCTCAGCAGAGAGCGCACCAGGGAGGCGTGACCCCGATCTACCCATGCTAAAGGAGGAGCGGAGAGCTCAGCAGAGAGCGCACCAGGGAGGCGTGACCCCGATCTACCCATGCTACAGGAGGAGCGGAGAGCTCAGCAGAGAGCGCACCAGGGAGGCGTGACCCCGATCTACCCATGCTACAAGAGGAGCGGAGAGCTCAGCAGAGAGCGCACCAGGGAGGCGTGACCCCGATCTACCCATGCTACAGGAGGAGCGGAGAGCTCAGCAGAGAGCGCACCAGGGAGGCGTGAGCCCGATCTACCCATGCTACAGGAGGAGCGGAGAACTCAGCAGCGAGCGCACCAGGGAGGCGTGACCCCGATCTACCCATGCTACAGGAGGAGCGGAGAGCTCAGCAGAGAGCGCACCAGGAAGGCATGACCCCGATCTACCCATGCTACAGCAGGAGCGGAGAGCTCAGCAGAGAGCGCACCAGGAAGGCATGAGCCCGATCTACCCATGCTACAGGAGGAGCGGAAAGCTCAGCAGAGAGCGGACCATGGAGGCATGAGCCCGATCTACCCATGCTACAGGAGGAGCGGAGAGCTCAGCAGAGCGCACCAGGGAGGCATGAGCCAGATCTACCCATGCTACAGGAGGAGCGGAGAACTCAGCAGAGAGCGCACCAGGAAGGCATGAGCCCGATCTACCCATGCTACAGGAGGACCGGAGAGCTCAGCAGAGAGCGTACCAGGGAGGCATGAGCCCGATCTACCCATGCTACAGGAGGAGCGGAGAGCTCAGCAGAGAGCGCACCAGGGAGGCATGAGCCCGATCTACCCATGCTACAGGAAAAGCGGAGAGCTCAGCAGAGAGCGCACCAGGGAGGCGTGACCCCGATCTACCCATGCTACAGGAGGAGCGGAGAGCTCAGCAGAGAGCGCACCAGGGAGGCGTGACCCCGATCTACCCATGCTACAGGAGGAGCGGAGAACTTGGCAGCGAGCGCACAAGGGAGGCGTGACCCCGATCTACCCATGCTACAGGAGGAGCGGAGAGCTCAGCAGAGAGCGCACCAGGGAGGCGTGACCCCGATCTACCCATGCTACAGGAGGATCGGAGAACTCAGCAGCGAGCGCACCAGGGAGGCGTGACCCCGATCTACCCATGCTACAGGAGGAGCGGAGAGCTCAGCAGAGAGCGCACCAGGGAGGCGTGAGCCCGATCTACCCATGCTACAGGAGGAGCGGAGAACTCAGCAGCGAGCGCACCAGGGAGGCGTGACCCCGATCTACCCATGCTACAGGAGGAGCGGAGAGCTCAGCAGAGAGCGCACCAGGAAGGCATGAGCCCGATCTAACCATGCTACAGGAGGAGCGGAGAGCTCAGCAGAGAGCGGACCAGGGAGGCATGAGCCCGATCTACCCATGCTACAGGAGGAGCGGAGAGCTCAGCAGAGAGCGCACCAGGGAGGCATGAGCCAGATCTACCCATGCTACAGGAGGAGCGGAGAGCTCAGCAGCGAGCGCACCAGGGAGGCATGACCCCGATCTACCCAAGCTACAGGAGGAGCGGAGAGCTCAGCAGAGAGCGCACCAGGGAGGCATGAGCCAGCTCTACCCATGCTACAGGAGGAGCAGAGAGCTCAGCAGAGAGCGCAACAGGGAGGCGTGACCCCGATCTACCCATGCTACAGGAGGAGCGGAGAGCTCAGCAGAGAGCGAACCAGGGAGGCGTGACCCCGATCTACCCATGCTACAGGAGGAGCGGAGAGCTCAGCAGAGAGCGCACCAGGAAGGCATGAGCCCGATCTACCCATGCTACAGGAGGAGCGGAGAACTCAGCAGCGAGCGCACCAGGGAGGCGTGACCCCGATCTACCCATGCTACAGGAGGAGCGGAGAGCTCAGCAGAGAGCGCACCAGGGAGGCATGACCTCGATCTACCCATGCTACAGCAGGAGCGGAGAGCTAAGCAGAGAGCGCACCAGGAAGGCATGAGCCCGATCTACCCATGCTACAGGAGGAGCGGAGAACTCAGCAGCGAGCGCACCAGGGAGGCGTGACCCCGATCTACCCATGCTACAGGAGGAGCGGAGAGCTCAGCAGAGAGCGCACCAGGGAGGCATGACCCCGATCTACCCATGCTACAGGAGGAGCGGAGAGCTCAGCAGAGAGCGCACCAGGGAGGCGTGAGCCCAATCTACCCATGCTACAGGAGGAGCGGAGAACTCAGCAGAGAACGCACCAGGGAGGCATGACCCCGATCTACCCATGCTACAGGAGGAGCGGAGAGCTCAGCAGAGAGCGCACCAGGGAGGCGTGACCCCGATCTACCCATGCTAAAGGAGGAGCGGAGAGCTCAGCAGAGAGCGCACCAGGGAGGCGTGACCCCGATCTACCCATGCTACAGGAGGAGCGGAGAGCTCAGCAGAGAGCGCACCAGGGAGGCATGACCCCGATCTACCCATGCTACAGGAGGAGCGGAGAGCTCAGCAGAGAGCACACCAGGGAGGCGTGAGCCCGATCTACCCATGCTACAGGAGGAGCGGAGAACTCAGCAGCGAGCGCACCAGGGAGGCGTGACCCCGATCTACCCATGCTACAGGAGGAGCGGAGAGCTCAGCAGAGAGCGCACCAGGAAGGCATGACCCCGATCTACCCATGCTACAGCAGGAGCGGAGAGCTCAGCAGAGAGCGCACCAGGAAGGCATGAGCCCGATCTACCCATGCTACAGGAGGAGCGGAGAGCTCAGCAGAGAGCGGACCAGGGAGGCATGAGCCCGATCTACCCATGCTACAGGAGGAGCGGAGAGCTCAGCAGAGAGCGCACCAGGGAGGCATGAGCCAGATCTACCCATGCTACAGGAGGAGCGGAGAACTCAGCAGAGAGCGCACCAGGAAGGCATGAGCCCGATCTACCCATGCTACAGGAGGACCGGAGAGCTCAGCAGAGAGCGTACCAGGGAGGCATGAGCTCGATCTACCCATGCTACAGGAGGAGCGGAGAGCTCAGCAGAGAGCGCACCAGGGAGGCATGAGCCCGATCTACCCATGCTACAGGAAAAGCGGAGAGCTCAGCAGAGAGCGCACCAGGGAGGCGTGACCCCGATCTACCCATGCTACAGGAGGAGCGGAGAGCTCAGCAGAGAGCGCACCAGGGAGGCGTGACCCCGATCTACCCATGCTACAGGAGGAGCGGAGAACTCAGCAGCGAGCGCACAAGGGAGGCGTGACCCCGATCTACCCATGCTACAGGAGGAGCGGAGAACTCAGCAGAGAGCGCACCAGGGAGGCGTGACCCCGATCTACCCATGCTACAGGAGGATCGGAGAACTCAGCAGCGAGCGCACCAGGGAGGCGTGACCCCGATCTACCCATGCTACAGGAGGAGCGGAGAGCTCAGCAGAGAGCGCACCAGGAAGGCGTGACCCCGATCTACCCATGCTACAGGAGGAGCGGAGAGCTCAGCAGAGAGCGCACCAGGAAGGCATGACCCCGATCTACCCATGCTACAGGAGGAGCGGAGAGCTCAGCAGAGAGCGCACCAGGAAGGCATGAGCCCGATCTACCCATGCTACAGGAGGAGCGGAGAGCTCAGCAGAGAGCGCACCAGGGAGGCGTGACCCCGATCTACCCATGCTAAAGGAGGAGCGGAGAGCTCAGCAGAGAGCGCACCAGGGAGGCGTGACCCCGATCTACCCATGCTACAGGAGGAGCGGAGAGCTCAGCAGAGAGCGCACCAGGGAGGCGTGACCCCGATCTACCCATGCTACAGGAGGAGCGGAGAGCTCAGCAGAGAGCGCACCAGGGAGGCGTGAGCCCGATCTACCCATGCTACAGGAGGAGCGGAGAACTCAGCAGCGAGCGCACCAAGGAGGCGTGACCCCGATCTACCCATGCTACAGGAGGAGCGGAGAGCTCAGCAGAGAGCGCACCATGAAGGCATGAGCCCGATCTAACCATGCTACAGGAGGAGCGGAGAACTCAGCAGAGAGCGGACCAGGGAGGCATGAGCCCGATCTACCCATGCTACAGGAGGAGCGGAGAACTCAGCAGAGAGCGCACCAGGGAGGCATGAGCCAGATCTACCCATGCTACAGGAGGAGCGGAGAACTCAGCAGAGAGCGCACCAGGAAGGCATGAGCCCGATCTACCCATGCTACAGGAGGACCGGAGAACTCAGCAGCGAGCGCACCAGGGAGGCGTGACCCCGATCTACCCATGCTACAGGAGGAGCGGAGAGCTCAGCAGAGAGCGCACCAGGAAGGCATGAGCCCGATCTACCCATGCTACAGGAGGAGCGGAGAGCTCAGCAGCGAGCGCACCAGGAAGGCATGAGCCCGATCTACCCATGCTACAGGAGGAGCGGAGAACTCAGCAGAGAGCGCACCAGGGAGGCGTGACCCCGATCTACCCATGCTACAGGAGGAGCGGAGAGCTCAGCAGAGAGCGCACCAGGGAGGCGTGACCCCGATCTACCCATGCTACAGGAGGAGCGGAGAGCTCAGCAGCGAGCGCACCAGGGAGGCGTGACCCCGATCTACCCATGCTACAAGAGGAGCGGAGAGCTCAGCAGCGAGCGTACCAGGGAGGCGTGACCCCGATCTACCCATGCTACAGGAGGAGCGGAGAGCTCAGCAGCGAGCGCACCAGGGAGGCGTGACCCCGATCTACCCATGTTACAGGAGGAGCGGAGAGCTCAGCAGAGAGCGCACCAGGGAGGCGTGAGCCAGATCTACCCTTGCTACAGGAGGAGCGGAGAGCTCAGCAGAGAGCGCACCAGGGAGGCGTGACCCCGATCTACCCATGCTACAGGAGGAGCGGAGAGCTCAGCAAAGAGCGCAGCAGGGAGGCGTGACCCCGATCTACCCATGCTACAGGAGGAGCATGGAGCTCAGCAGAGAGCGCACCAGGGAGGCGTGAGCCCGATCTACCCATGCTACAGGAGGAGCGGAGAGCTCAGCAGAGAGTGCACCAGGGAGGCGTGACCCCGATCTACCCATTCTACAGGAGATGCGGAGAGCTCAGCAGCGAGCGTACCAGGGAGGCGTGACCCCGATCTACCCATGCTACAGGAGGAGCGGAGAGCTCAGCAGAGAGCGCACCAGGGAGGCATGAGCCAGATCTACCCATGCTACAAGAGGAGCGGAGAGCTCAGCAGCAAGCGCACCAGGGAGGCGTGACCCCGATCTACCCATGCTACAGGAGGAGCGGAGAGCTCAGCAGCGAGCGGACCAGGAAGGCATGAGCCCAATCTACCCATGCTAAAGGAGGAGCGGAGAGCTCAGCAGAGAGCGCACCAGGGAGGCATGACCCCGATCTACCCATGCTACAGGAGGAGCGGAGAGCTCAGCAGAGAGCGCACCAGGGAGGCGTGACCCCGATCTACCCATGCTACAAGAGGAGCGGAGAGCTCAGCAGAGAGCGCACCAGGGAGGCGTGACCCCGATCTACCCATGCTACAGGAGGAGCGGAGAACTCAGCAGAGAGCGCACCAGGGAGGCGTGAGCCCGATCTACCCATGCTACAGGAGGGGCGGAGAGCTCAGCAGAGAGCGCACCAGGGAGGCGTGAGCCCGATCTACCCATGCTACAGGAGGAGCGGAGAGCTCAGCAGAGAGCGCACCAGGAAGGCATGAGCCAGATCTACCCATGCTACAAGAGGAGCGGAGAGCTCAGCAGCAAGCGCACCAGGGAGGCGTGACCCCGATCTACCCATGCTACAGGAGGAGCGGAGAGCTCAGCAGCGAACGTACCAGGAAGGCGTGAGACCGATCTACCCATGCTACAGGAGGAGCGGAGAGCTCAGCAGAGAGCGCACCAGGGAGGCATGACCCTGATCTACCCATGCTACAGGAGGAGCGGAGAGCTCAGCAGCGAGCGTACCAGGGAGGCGTGACCCCGATCTACCCATGCTACAGGAGGAGCGGAGAGCTCAGCAGAGAGCGCACCAGGGAGGCGTGACCCCGATCTACCCATGCTACAAGAGGAGCGGAGAGCTCAGCAGAGAGCGCACCAGGGAGGCGTGACCCCGATCTACCCATGCTACAGGAGGAGCGGAGAGCTCAGCAGAGAGCGCACCAGGGAGGCATGACCCCGATCTACCCATGCTACAGGAGGAGCGGAGAGCTCAACAGAGAGCGCACCAGGGAGGCGTGACCCCGATCGACCCATGCTACAGGAGGAGCGGAGAGCTCAGCAGAGAGTGCACCAGGGGGGCGTGACCCCGATCTACCCATGCTACAGGAGGAGCGGAGAGCTCAGCAGAGAGCGCACCAGGGAGGCGTGAGCCCGATCTACCCATGCTACAGGAGGAGCGGAGAGCTCAGCAGAGAGCGTACCAGGGAGGCGTGAGCCTGATCTACCCATGCTACAGGAGGAGCGGAGAGCTCAGCAGAGAGCGTACCAGGGAGGCGTGACCCCGATCTACCCATGCTACAGGAGGAGCGGAGAGCTCAGCAGAGAGCGTACCAGGGAGGCGTGAGCCCGATCTACCCATGCTACAGGAGGAGCGGAGAGCTCAGCAGAGAGCGTACCAGGGAGGCGTGACCCCAATCTACTCATGCTACAGGAGGAGCGGAGAGCTCAGCAGAGAGCGCACCAGGGAGGCATGAGCCCGATCTACCCATGCTACAAGAGGAGCGGAGAGCTCAGCAGAGAGCGCACCAGGGAGGCATAAGCCCGATCTACCCATGCTACAGGAGGAGTGGAGAGCTCAGCAGAGAGCGCACCAGGAAGGCATGAGCCCGATCTACCCATGCTACAGGAGGAGCGGAGAGCTCAGCAGAGAGCGGACCAGGGAGGCATGAGCCCGATCTACCCATGCTACAGGAGGAGCGGAGAGCTCAGCAGAGAGCGCACCAGGGAGGCATGAGCCAGATCTACCCATGCTACAGGAGGAGCGGAGAACTCAGCAGAGAGCGCACCAGGAAGGCGTGAGCCCAATCTACCCATGCAACAGGAGGAGCGGAGAACTCAGCAGAGAACGCACCAGGGAGGCGTGACCCCGATCTACCCATGCTACAGGAGGAGCGGAGAGCTCAGCAGAGAGCGCACCAGGGAGGCGTGACCCCGATCTACCCATGCTACAGGAGGAGCGGAGAGCTCAGCAGAGAGCGCACCAGGGAGGCATGAGCCCGATCTACCCATGCTACAGGAGGAGCGGAGAACTCAGCAGCGAGCGCACCAGGGAGGCGTGACCCCGATCTACCCATGCTACAGGAGGAGCGGAGAGCTCAGCAGAGAGCGCACCAGGAAGGCATGAGCCCGATCTACCCATGCTACAGGAGGAGCGGAGAGTTCAGCAGAGAGCGGACCAGGGAGGCATGAGCCCGATCTACCCATGCAACAGGAGGAGCGGAGAGCTCAGCAGAGAGCGCACCAGGGAGGCATGAGCCAGATCTACCCATGCTACAGGAGGAGCGGAGAACTCAGCAGAGAGCGCACCAGGAAGGCATGAGCCCGATCTACCCATGCTACAGGAGGACCGGAGAGCTCAGCAGAGAGCGCACCAGGGAAGCATGAGCCCGATCTACCCATGCTACAGGAAAAGCGGAGAGCTCAGCAGAGAGCGCTCCAGGGAGGCGTGACCCCGATCTACCCATGCTACAGGAGGAGCGGAGAGCTCAGCAGAGAGCGCACCAGGGAGGCGTGACCCCGATCTACCCATGCTACAGGAGGAGCGGAGAACTCAGCAGCGAGCGCACAAGGGAGGCGTGACCCCGATCTACCCATGCTACAGGAGGAGCGGAGAGCTCAGCAGAGAGCGCACCAGGGAGGCGTGACCCCGATCTACCCATGCTACAGGAGGATCGGAGAACTCAGCAGCGAGCGCACCAGGGAGGCGTGACCCCGATCTACCCATGCTACAGGAGGAGCGGAGAGCTCAGCAGAGAGCGCACCAGGAAGGCGTGACCCCGATCTACCCATGCTACAGGAGGAGCGGAGAACTCAGCAGCGAGCGCACCAGGGAGGCGTGACCCCGATCTACCCATGCTACAGGAGGAGCGGAGAGCTCAGCAGAGAGCGCACCAGGAAGGCATGAGCCCGATCTACCCATGCTACAGGAGGAGCGGAGAGCTCAGCAGCGAGCGCACCAGGAAGGCATGAGCCCGATCTACCCATGCTACAGGAGGAGCGGAGAACTCAGCAGAGAGCGCACCAGGGAGGCGTGACCCCGATCTACCCATGCTACAGGAGGAGCGGAGAGCTCAGCAGAGAGCGCACCAGGGAGGCGTGACCCCGATCTACCCATGCTACAAGAGGAGCGGAGAGCTCAGCAGCGAGCGTACCAGGGAGGCGTGACCCCGATCTACCCATGCTACAGGAGGAGCGGAGAGCTCAGCAGCGAGCGCACCAGGGAGGCGTGACCCCGATCTACCCATGTTACAGGAGGAGCGGAGAGCTCAGCAGAGAGCGCACCAGGGAGGCGTGAGCCAGATCTACCCATGCTACAGGAGGAGCGGAGAGCTCAGCAGAGAGCGCACCAGGGAGGCGTGACCCCGATCTACCCATGCTACAGGAGGAGCGGAGAGCTCAGCAGAGAGCGCACCAGGGAGGCGTGACCCCGATCTACCCATGCTACAGGAGGAGCGGAGAGCTCAGCAGAGAGCGCACCAGGGAGGCGTGACCCCAATCTACCCATGCTACAGGAGGAGCATGGAGCTCAGCAGAGAGCGCACCAGGGAGGCATGAGCCCGATCTACCCATGCTACAGGAGGAGCGGAGAGCTCAGCAGCGAGCGCACCAGGAAGGCATGAGCCCAATCTACCCATGCTAAAGGAGGAGCGGAGAGCTCAGCAGAGAGCGCACCAGGGAGGCATGACCCCGATCTACCCATGCTACAGGAGGAGCGGAGAGCTCAGCAGAGAGCGCACCAGGGAGGCGTGACCCCGATCTACCCATGCTACAAGAGGAGCAGAGAGCTCAGCAGCGAGCGCACCAGGGAGGCGTGACCCCGATCTACCCATGCTACAGGAGGAGCGGAGAGCTCAGCAGAGAGCGCACCAGGAAGGCATGAGCCAGATCTACCCATGCTACAAGAGGAGCGGAGAGCTCAGCAGCAAGCGCACCAGGGAGGCGTGACCCCGATCTACCCATGCTACAGGAGGAGCGGAGAGCTCAGCAGCGAGCGTACCAGGAAGGCGTGAGCCCGATCTACCCATGCTACAGGAGGAGCGGAGAGCTCAGCAGAGAGCGCACCAGGGAGGCATGACCCCGATCTACCCATGCTACAGGAGGAGCGGAGAGCTCAGCAGCGAGCGTACCAGGGAGGCGTGACCCCGATCTACCCATGCTACAGGAGGAGCGGAGAGCTCAGCAGAGAGCGCACCAGGGAGGCGTGACCCCGATCTACCCATGCTACAAGAGGAGCGGAGAGCTCAGCAGAGAGCGCACCAGGGAGGCGTGACCCCGATCTACCCATGCTACAGGAG
Source organism: Anomaloglossus baeobatrachus (assembly GCF_048569485.1). Taxonomy (NCBI): domain Eukaryota; kingdom Metazoa; phylum Chordata; class Amphibia; order Anura; family Aromobatidae; genus Anomaloglossus; species Anomaloglossus baeobatrachus. The sequence goes on along the minus strand of NC_134360.1, from coordinate 1,969,145 downwards.
GAGCGGAGAGCTCAGCAGAGAGCGCACCAGGGAGGCCTGACCCCGATCTACCCATGCTACAGGAGGAGCGGAGAGCTCAGCAGAGAGCGCACCAGGGAGGCGTGAGCCCGATCTACCCATGCTACAGGAGGAGCGGAGAGCTCAGCAGAGAGCGCACCAGGGAGGCGTGAGCCCAATCTACTCATGCTACAGGAGGAGCGGAGAGCTCAGCAGAGAGCGCACCAGGGAGGCAAGAGCCCGATCTACCCATGCTACAAGAGGAGCGGAGAGCTCAGCAGAGAGCGCACCAGGGAGGCATAAGCCCGATCTACCCATGCTACAGGAGGAGTGGAGAGCTCAGCAGAGAGCGCACCAGGAAGGCATGAGCCCGATCTACCCATGCTACAGGAGGAGCGGAGAGCTCAGCAGAGAGCGCACCAGGGAGGCATGAGCCCGATCTACCCATGCTACAGGAGGAGCGGAGAGCTCAGCAGAGAGCGCACCAGGGAGGCATGAGCCAGATCTACCCATGCTACAGGAGGAGCGGAGAGCTCAGCAGCGAGCGCACCAGGAAGGCATGAGCCCGATCTACCCATGCTACAGGAGGAGCGGAGAACTCAGCAGAGAGCGCACCAGGGAGGCGTGACCCCGATCTACCCATGCTACAGGAGGAGCGGAGAGCTCAGCAGAGAGCGCACCAGGGAGGCGTGACCCCGATCTACCCATGCTACAAGAGGAGCGGAGAGCTCAGCAGCGAGCGTACCAGGGAGGCGTGACCCCGATCTACCCATGCTACAGGAGGAGCGGAGAGCTCAGCAGCGAGCGCACCAGGGAGGCGTGACCCCGATCTACCCATGTTACAGGAGGAGCGGAGAGCTCAGCAGAGAGCGCACCAGGGAGGCGTGAGCCAGATCTACCCATGCTACAGGAGGAGCGGAGAGCTCAGCAGAGAGCGCACCAGGGAGGCGTGACCCCGATCTACCCATGCTACAGGAGGAGCGGAGAGCTCAGCAGAGAGCGCACCAGGGAGGCGTGACCCCGATCTACCCATGCTACAGGAGGAGCGGAGAGCTCAGCAGAGAGCGCACCAGGGAGGCGTGACCCCAATCTACCCATGCTACAGGAGGAGCATGGAGCTCAGCAGAGAGCGCACCAGGGAGGCATGAGCCCGATCTACCCATGCTACAGGAGGAGCGGAGAGCTCAGCAGCGAGCGCACCAGGAAGGCATGAGCCCAATCTACCCATGCTAAAGGAGGAGCGGAGAGCTCAGCAGAGAGCGCACCAGGGAGGCATGACCCCGATCTACCCATGCTACAGGAGGAGCGGAGAGCTCAGCAGAGAGTGCACCAGGGAGGCGTGACCCCGATCTACCCATGCTACAAGAGGAGCAGAGAGCTCAGCAGCGAGCGCACCAGGGAGGCGTGACCCCGATCTACCCATGCTACAGGAGGAGCGGAGAGCTCAGCAGAGAGCGCACCAGGAAGGCATGAGCCAGATCTACCCATGCTACAAGAGGAGCGGAGAGCTCAGCAGCAAGCGCACCAGGGAGGCGTGACCCCGATCTACCCATGCTACAGGAGGAGCGGAGAGCTCAGCAGCGAGCGTACCAAGAAGGCGTGAGCCCGATCTACCCATGCTACAGGAGGAGCGGAGAGCTCAGCAGAGAGCGCACCAGGGAGGCATGACCCCGATCTACCCATGCTACAGGAGGAGCGGAGAGCTCAGCAGCGAGCGTACCAGGGAGGCGTGACCCCGATCTACCCATGCTACAGGAGGAGCGGAGAGCTCAGCAGAGAGCGCACCAGGGAGGCGTGACCCCGATCTACCCATGCTACAAGAGGAGCGGAGAGCTCAGCAGAGAGCGCACCAGGGAGGCGTGACCCCGATCTACCCATGCTACAGGAGGAGCGGAGAGCTCAGCAGAGAGCGCACCAGGGAGGCCTGACCCCGATCTACCCATGCTACAGGAGGAGCGGAGAGCTCAGCAGAGAGCGCACCAGGGAGGCGTGAGCCCGATCTACCCATGCTACAGGAGGAGCGGAGAGCTCAGCAGAGAGCGCACCAGGGAGGCGTGAGCCCAATCTACTCATGCTACAGGAGGAGCGGAGAGCTCAGCAGAGAGCGCACCAGGGAGGCAAGAGCCCGATCTACCCATGCTACAAGAGGAGCGGAGAGCTCAGCAGAGAGCGCACCAGGGAGGCATAAGCCCGATCTACCCATGCTACAGGAGGAGTGGAGAGCTCAGCAGAGAGCGCACCAGGAAGGCATGAGCCCGATCTACCCATGCTACAGGAGGAGTGGAGAGCTCAGCAGAGAGCGCACCAGGGAGGCATGAGCCCGATCTACCCATGCTACAGGAGGAGCGGAGAGCTCAGCAGAGAGCGCACCAGGGAGGCATGACCCCGATCTACCCATGCTACAGGAGGAGCGGAGAGCTCAGCAGCGAGCGTACCAGGGAGGCGTGACCCCGATCTACCCATGCTACAGGAGGAGCGGAGAGCTCAGCAGAGAGCGCACCAGGGAGGCGTGACCCCGATCTACCCATGCTACAAGAGGAGCGGAGAGCTCAGCAGAGAGCGCACCAGGGAGGCGTGACCCCGATCTACCCATGCTACAGGAGGAGCGGAGAGCTCAGCAGAGAGCGCACCAGGGAGGCCTGACCCCGATCTACCCATGCTACAGGAGGAGCGGAGAGCTCAGCAGAGAGCGCACCAGGGAGGCGTGAGCCCGATCTACCCATGCTACAGGAGGAGCGGAGAGCTCAGCAGAGAGCGCACCAGGGAGGCGTGAGCCCAATCTACTCATGCTACAGGAGGAGCGGAGAGCTCAGCAGAGAGCGCACCAGGGAGGCAAGAGCCCGATCTACCCATGCTACAAGAGGAGCGGAGAGCTCAGCAGAGAGCGCACCAGGGAGGCATAAGCCCGATCTACCCATGCTACAGGAGGAGTGGAGAGCTCAGCAGAGAGCGCACCAGGAAGGCATGAGCCCGATCTACCCATGCTACAGGAGGAGTGGAGAGCTCAGCAGAGAGCGCACCAGGGAGGCATGAGCCCGATCTACCCATGCTACAGGAGGAGCGGAGAGCTCAGCAGAGAGCGCACCAGGGAGGCACGAGCCAGATCTACCCATGCTACAGGAGGAGCGGAGAACTCAGCAGAGAGCGCACCAGGAAGGCATGAGCCCGATCTACCCATGCTACAGGAGGACCGGAGAGCTCAGCAGAGAGCGCACCAGGGAGGCATGAGCCCGATCTACCCATGCTACAGGAAAAGCGGAGAGCTCAGCAGAGAGCGCACCAGGGAGGCGTGACCCCGATCTACCCATGCTACAGGAGGAGCGGAGAGCTCAGCAGAGAGCGCACCAGGAAGGCGTGACCCCGATCTACCCATGCTACAGGAGGATCGGAGAGCTCAGCAGAGAGCGCACCAGGGAGGCGTGACCCCGATCTACCTATGCTACAGGAGGAGCGGAGAACTCAGCAGCGAGCGCACAAGGGAGGCGTGACCCCGATCTACCCATGCTACAGGAGGAGCGGAGAGCTCAGCAGAGAGCGCACCAGGGAGGCGTGACCCCGATCTACCCATGCTACAGGAGGATCGGAGAACTCAGCAGCGAGCGCACCAGGGAGGCGTGACCCCGATTTACCCATGCTACAGGAGGAGCGGAGAGCTCAGCAGAGAGCGCACCAGGAAGGCGTGACCCCGATCTACCCATGCTACAGGAGGAGCGGAGAACTCAGCAGCGAGCGCACCAGGGAGGCGTGACCCCGATCTACCCATGCTACAGGAGGAGCGGAGAGCTCAGCAGAGAGCGCACCAGGGAGGCGTGACCCCGATCTACCCATGCTACAGGAGGAGCGGAGAGCTCAGCAGCGAGCGCACCAGGGAGGCGTGACCCCGATCTACCCATGCTACAAGAGGAGCGGAGAGCTCAGCAGCGAGCGTACCAGGGAGGCGTGACCCCAATCTACCCATGCTACAGGAGGAGCGGAGAGCTCAGCAGCGAGCGCACCAGGGAGGCGTGACCCCGATCTACCCATGTTACAGGAGGAGCGGAGAGCTCAGCAGAGAGCGCACCAGGGAGGCGTGAGCCAGATCTACCCATGCTACAGGAGGAGCGGAGAGCTCAGCAGAGAGCGCACCAGGGAGGCGTGACCCCGATCTACCCATGCTACAGGAGGAGCGGAGAGCTCAGCAGAGAGCGCACCAGGGAGGCGTGACCCCGATCTACCCATGCTACAGGAGGAGCGGAGAGCTCAGCAGAGAGCGCACCAGGGAGGCGTGACCCCGATCTACCCATGCTACAGGAGGAGCATGGAGCTCAGCAGAGAGCGCACCAGGGAGGCGTGAGCCCGATCTACCCATGCTACAGGAGGAGCGGAGAGCTCAGCAGAGAGCGCACCAGGGAGGCGTGACCCCGATCTACCCATTCTACAGGAGATGCGGAGAGCTCAGCAGCGAGCGTACCAGGGAGGCGTGACCCCGATCTACCCATGCTACAGGAGGAGCGGAGAGCTCAGCAGAGAGCGCACCAGGAAGGCATGAGCCCGATCTACCCATGCTACAGGAGGAGCGGAGAGCTCAGCAGAGAGCGCACCAGGGAGGCGTGAGCCCGATCTACCCATGCTACAGGAGGAGCGGAGAGCTCAGCAGAGAGCGCACCAGGGAGGCGTGAGACCGATCTACCCATGCTACAGCAGGAGCGGAGAGCTCAGCAGAGAGCGCACCAGGGAGGCGTGAGCCCGATCTACCCATGCTACAGGAAGAGCGGAGAGCTCAGCAGAGAACGCACCAGGGAGGCGTGACCCCGATCTACCCATGATACAGGAGGAGCGGAGAGCTCAGCAGAGAGCGCACCAGGGAGGCGTGAGTCCGATCTACCCGTGCTACAGGAGGAGCGGAGAGCTCAGCAGCGAGCGTACCTGGGAGGCATGAGCCTGATCTACCAATGCTACAGGAAGCGCGGAGAGCTCAGCAGAGAGCGTACCAGGGAGGCATGACCCCGATCTACCCATGCTACAGGAAAAGCGGAGAGCTCAGCAGAGAGCGCACCAGGGAGGCATGAGCCCGATCTACCCATGCTACAGGAGGAGCGGAGAGCTCAGCAGGGAGCGCACCAGGGAGGCGTGAGCCCGATCTACCCATGCTACAGGAGGAGCGGAGATCTCAGCAGAGAGTGCACCAGGGAGGCGTGAGCCCGATCTACCCATGCTACAGGAGGAGCGGAGAGCTCAGCAGAGAGCGCACCAGGGAGGCGTGACCCCGATCTACCCATGCTACAGGAAAAGCGGAGAGCTCAGCAGAGAGCGCACCAGGGAGGCGTGAGACCGATCTACCCATGCTACAGGAGGAGCGGAGAGCTCAGCAGAGAGCGCACCAGGGAGGCATGAGCCCGATCTACCCATGCTACAGGAGGAGCGGAGAGCTCAGCAGAGAGCGCACCAGGGAGGAGTGAGCCCGATCTACCCATGCTACAGGAGGAGCGGAGAGCTCAGCAGAGAGCGCACCAGGGAGGCATGAGCCCGATCTACCCATGCTACAGGAGGAGCGGAGAGCTCAGCAGAGAGCGCACCAGGGAGGCATGATCCAGATCTACCCATGCTACAGGAGGAGCGGAGAGCTCAGCAGAGAGCGCACCAGGGAGGCATGAGCCCGATCTACCCATGCTACAGGAGGAGCGGAGAGCTCAGCAGAGAGCGGACCACGGAGGCGTGAGCCCGATCTACCCATGCTACAGGAGGAGCGGAGAGCTCAGCAGAGAGCACACACCAGGGAGAGGTGAGCCAGATCTACCCATGCTACAGGAGGAGCGGAGAGCTCAGCAGAGAGCACACACCAGGGAGAGGTGAGCCAGATCTACCCATGCTACAGGAGGAGCGGAGAGCTCAGCAGAGAGCACACCAGGGAGGCGTGAGCCCGATCTACCCATGCTACAGGAGGAGCGGAGAGCTCAGCAGAGAGCGCACCAGGGAGGTATGAGCCCGATCTACCCATGCTACAGGAGGAGCGGAGAGCTCAGCAGAGAGCGCACCAGGGAGGCATGAGCCAGATCTACCCATGCTACAGGAGGAGCGGAGAGCTCAGCAGAGAGTGCTTCAGGGAGGCATGACCCCGATCTACCCATGCTACAGGAGGAGCGGAGAGCTCAGCAGAGAGCGCACCAGGGAGGCATGAGCCAGATCTACCCATGCTACAGGAGGAGCGGAGAGCTCAGCAGAGAGCGCACCAGGGAGGCGTGACCCCGATCTACCCATGCTACAGGAGGAGCGGAGAGCTCAGCAGAGAGCGCACCAGGGAGGCATGACCCCGATATACCCATGCTACAGGAGGAGCGGAGAGCTCAGCAGAGAGCACACACCAGGGAGGCATGACCCCGATCTACCCATGCTACAGGAGGAGCGGAGAGCTCAGCAGTGAGCGCACCAGGGAGGCATGACCCCGATCTACCCATGCTACAGGAGGAGCGGAGAGCTCAGCAGAGCGCGCACCAGGGAGGCATGACCCCGATCTACCCATGCTACAGGAGGAGCGGAGAGCTCAGCAGAGAGCGTACCAGGGAGGCACACGTGACAGATGCTGCCCATTCACAAAGCAGAGTCTCCGGAGAGGTGGGAGTCTCCGAGGCCAGACCCTCCGCGATCACACCCATCCTGTGGATCAGCCATAAATGTAATACTGACCCCTCAGGAAGAGGGTCGCCAAAGCAACCAGACATGTTCTTCCTTACACCTCGGAAGATTGCTCCAGTGAAGAGTCCGGGGTGAGATTATTCACAGGGGTCTGCGGTTGTGTGGCATCATCCCGCACAGATGACACGTACAAGAAACCTCCAGGCTTATCAGTGTCAGATCTCGGGACATCCTGTGAAATCTTTCCTCTTAGAAGTTGCTGTTAGAGAATTGTTTTCCTATGAACAGACAAATTGCTTTCTGATAAGGCAGAGGGATCAAACCCTCACTTGAGCGGAGCGCAGCACAACGCACGAGATCGATACGTTCAGAGGCTCGAAATTGCGAGAAGATCACATACTTTTGTCACAAGTGACCTTGCTTGATTAAAAGTCGACTAAGAAAATATCACCAGCACCATGTTTACTATGGACAAAGAACAAATCAATTAGTTCAAAGGCCTCAGAGAAGGTTTCTTACCGCTATTAAATACATACGGAAAAAAGCAACATATGACAACTGTTACTGAGGTATGGAAGGAGATTTTAGGGCCCTTCCACCATAACTGACTGTGGGTATAATGTAACATAGTAACAGTTTCTATGGCTGAAGGAAGACCTTATGTCTATCTAGTTCAGTCTATTTGTAGTGCCACTGTTCTCCAGTGTTGAACCTGTGGAAGGCAAAAACCCACAGAGTAGAAGCCAATTTTCTTGTGCTACTGTGAAGGAACACAGGGGTGGCTGCGAGAAGTCTGCAGCACCGGCCCCTCCACCTCTCACACATTCAGAGAAAACATTGGACATGGTGGAAGGTTTTCAGTTTAGTTCCAAAATATCAAAGTTGTAATATGTGGTAAAAAAGTCACGAGTGCACATGGATCACGCCTGCGTCATATTGTGTACAGGGTCTGCACCCATGCTGATCCGAGCCAGGGCGCAGATTATACGTGGCTGGTGTCTGATATCAGCGTCATCTAACACCATTGTCACAAATTCCTCCACGTAACTCTGGCCATGAGGCTGGGGCTACGCGACAACATGTCACCTGAGGTCTCCTATGATGTTCGCCCTTCGACAGTCACAAATGTTTCCGAATGTGTTGCATTTTCTGTCGGAAGTCTCTACTCAGACTTCATGCGACTTGTTTGCCATTTTTTTTCCAACAAAATCAGAGCTGTAAAATAGTCGCACAACAGGAGACGCAGGCGGCGACACGGATGTCTCCTCTGGGAATGGCGGCCGCTCGACACATTCGCCGCGGACCACGTTTTATTTTGTGCCCACGGTCTGCAGCTACTTTGATGTAATGAGTGCTACAATACACCGCTGGCCTGGATGGCCCGAGAAGCCGAGGAAAGCGCAGCAATATCCGGCCTCGTTCACACCACTTCTTCTCAAATATGTAAAAATACAACATTTCTCTATCTTCTCCTCACACTGAACAGAGAAAAGCAGACAATAAAGATGCTACTAAGATGCCCTCAGCGAGCTGGCCAAGGCTAGCAGACTCAGACGGAACGGGCAATTATGCTCTAAAACTTGGAAAACTCGTCCACAAGAGCACACGGTCATGGAACGACCATCATAATAATAATATTTACTCACTTCTATAGCGCCATTAATTCCGCAGCGCTTTACATACATCAGTGACGCTGTCCCCATCGGGGCTCACAATGTAAGCTCCCTATCATGATGGCTTTATAGTGTGGGAGGAAACTGGAAACCCCGGAGGAAACCCACAAACACGGGGGAACATACAGACGCCTGGCAGATGTTGTCATTGATGGGAATTGAACCTAGGACCCGAGCGCTGCAAGACGGCAGTGCTAACCACTGAGCCACCACAAGACGGCAGTGCTAACCACTGAGCCACCACAAGACGGCAGTGCTAACCACTGAGCCACCACAAGACGGCAGTGCTAACCACTGAGTCACCACAAGACGGCAGTGCTAACCACTGAGCCACCCTATAATAAAAATAGGATGTGTACATAACAGTCATCTGAATGAGGGCCTCTGTTCTATCAGTAGTAATGCTCCAGAAAATGGTGGAATCTATAACCGTATTTTCTAGACTCGTGCTCCACTCCGTACTTTGCCCAATTTCAATGCCGCTACAGTATATTATATATTCAATATGAGAACGTAGAGTTTAGAGTTGTTGCAGCAAATCGATAATCTGTAACTGCCGATTTAACTGATGAAAGAATAAAAAGCAAGGCGCGAACCAAGGAAGCGAAGCTGAGGCACGAAGCAAGGCGCGAAGCAAGGAAGCGAAGCTGAGGCACGAAGCAAGGCGCGAACCACGGAAGCGAAGCTGAGGCACGAAGCAAGGCGCGAACCAAGGAAGCGAAGCTGAGGCACGAAGCAAGGAAGCGAAGCAAGGCGCGAAGCAAGGAAGCGAAGCAGAGGCGCGAACCAAGGAAGCGAAGCTGAGGCACGAAGCAAGGCGCGAAGCAAGGAAGCGAAGCTGAGGCACGAAGCAAGGCGCGAACCAAGGAAGCGAAGCTGAGGCACGAAGCAAGGCGCGAACCAAGGAAGCGAAGCTGAGGCACGAAGCAAGGAAGCGAAGCAAGGAAGCGAAGCAGAGGCGCGAAGCAAGGAAGCGAAGCTGAGGCACGAAGCAAGGCGCGAAGCAAGGAAGCGAAGCAGAGGCACGAAGCAAGGCGCGAAGCAAGGGAGCGAAGCAGAGGCACGAAGCAAGGAAGCGAAGCAGAGGCGCGAACCAAGGAAGCGAAGCAGAGGCACGAAGCAAGGAAGCGAAGCAGAGGCGCGAAGCAAGGAAGCGAAGCAGAGGCGCGAAGTAAGGAAGCAAAGCAGAGGCACGAAGCAAGGAAGCGAAGCAGAGGCGCGAACCAAGGAAGCGAAGCTGAGGCACGAAGCAAGGCGCGAAGCAAGGAAGCGAAGCAGAGGCACGAAGCAAGGAAGCGAAGCAGAGGCACGAAGCAAGGCGCGAAGCAAGGAAGCGAAGCAGAGGCACGAAGCAAGGAAGCGAAGCAGAGGCGCGAACCAAGGAAGCGAAGCAGAGGCACGAAGCAAGGAAGCGAAGCAGAGGCGCGAACCAAGGAAGCGAAGCAGAGGCACGAAGCAAGGCGCGAAGCAAGGAAGCGAAGCAGAGGCACGAAGCAAGGAAGCGAAGCAGAGGCGCGAACCAAGGAAGCGAAGCAGAGGCACGAAGCAAGGAAGCGAAGCAGAGGCGCGAAGCAAGGAAGCGAAGCAGAGGCGCGAAGTAAGGAAGCGAAGCAGAGGCGCGAAGTAAGGAAGCGAAGCAGAGGCACGAAGCAAGGAAGCGAAGCAGAGGCGCGAACCAAGGAAGCGAAGCTGAGGCACGAAGCAAGGCGCGAAGCAAGGAAGCGAAGCTGAGGCACGAAGCAAGGCGCGAACCAAGGAAGCGAAGCTGAGGCACGAAGCAAGGCGCGAACCAAGGAAGCGAAGCTGAGGCACGAAGCAAGGAAGCGAAGCAAGGAAGCGAAGCAGAGGCGCGAAGCAAGGAAGCGAAGCAGAGGCACGAAGCAAGGCGCGAAGCAAGGAAGCGAAGCAGAGGCACGAAGCAAGGAAGCGAAGCAGAGGCGCGAACCAAGGAAGCGAAGCAGAGGCACGAAGCAAGGCGCAAAGCAAGGAAGCGAAGCTGAGGCACGAAGCAAGGCGCGAAGCAAGGAAGCGAAGCTGAGGCACGAAGCAAGGCGCGAAGCAAGGAAGCGAAGCTGAGGCATGAAGCAAGGCACGAAGCAAGGAAGCGAAGCAGAGGCACGAAGCAAGGAAGCGAAGCAAGGAAGCGAAGCAGAGGCACGAAGCAAGGCGCGAAGCAAGGAAGCGAAGCTGAGGCACGAAGCAAGGAAGCGAAGGAGAGGCACGAAGCAAGGAAGCGAAGGAGAGACGCGAAGCAAGGAAGCAAAGCAGAGGCACGACTGTCACAAATGTGTGCACCATGGAGGTATGACTGAGGGGAATAATATGTATCCATCCAAGTAACAATAAGGAGTGAAAGCTCCCGATACAGTAATACCCAGCTTCTTTCCAATACTGCTAGCTATAACCCAATACAGGGCAGCACTGTACGGTGGCTGAGCGGTTAGCAGCACGGTGGCTCAGTGGTTAGCAGCACAGTGGCTCAGTGGTTAGCACTGCAGCACTCGGGTGCTGGGTTCAGATCCCACCAAGTACAACATCTGCCAGGAGTTTGTATGCTCTCCTGGGGTTTTTGTGGGTTTCTTCCCAAAGACATAGTGATAGGGAATGTAGATTGTGAGCCCCGATGGGGACAGCAATGATCACGTCTGTGGAATTAATGGCACCAAATAAGTGAGTTAAATACCAAACTTGATTATTAGGAAAAGCCTTTGCCCTTTCCTGCCCCATTAATAAGGAGGTCTCGGTCCTAGAGCCATAGGCCCAGTACAGCAGGATCTCCCTGTGTCCGGACTCTACAGCGAGCTCGTCACCAGCAGATACAATACTCCGCAGTCACAGTCTCCTCCAGCACATGCAGAGCGGACACTGACTGCAGACATGGGCTCTCCTGTGGCGGCAGCACCTACCTCTGCCTCCATCCCTGCCCGGCGTCCAGGAGCGGCAGCAGCACCTACCTCTGCCTCCATCCCTGCCCGGCGTCCAGCAGCACCTACCTCTGCCTCCATCCCTGCCCGGCGTCCAGCAGCACCTACCTCTGCCTCCATCCCTGCCCGGCGTCCAGCAGCACCTACCTCTGCCTCCATCCCTGCCCGGCGTCCAGCAGCACCTACCTCTGCCTCCATCCCTGCCCGGCATCCAGCAGCACCTACCTCTGCCTCCATCCCTGCCCGGCGTCCAGCAGCACCTACCTCTGCCTCCATCCCTGCCCGGCGTCCAGCAGCACCTACCTCTGCCTCCATCCCTGCCCGGCGTCCAGCAGCACCTACCTCTGCCTCCATCCCTGCCCGGCGTCCAGCAGCACCTACCTCTGCCTCCATCCCTGCCCGGCGTCCAGCAGCACCTACCTCTGCCTCCATCCCTGCCCGGCATCCAGCAGCACCTACCTCTGCCTCCATCCCTGCCCGGCGTCCAGCAGCACCTACCTCTGCCTCCATCCCTGCCCGGCGTCCAGCAGCACCTACCTCTGCCTCCATCCCTGCCCGGCGTCCAGCAGCACCTACCTCTGCCTCCATCCCTGCCCGGCATCCAGCAGCACCTACCTCTGCCTCCATCCCTGCCCGGCATCCAGCAGCACCTACCTCTGCCTCCATCCCTGCCCGAAGTCCAGCAGCACCTACCTCTGCCTCCATCCCTGCCCGGCATCCAGCAGCACCTACCTCTGCCTCCATCCCTGCCCGGCGTCCAGCAGCACCTACCTCTGCCTCCATCCCTGCCCGGCGTCCAGCAGCACCTACCTCTGCCTCCATCCCTGCCCGGCGTCCAGCAGCACCTACCTCTGCCTCCATCCCTGCCCGGCGTCCAGCAGCACCTACCTCTGCCTCCATCCCTGCCCGGCATCCAGCAGCACCTACCTCTGCCTCCATCCCTGCCCGGCATCCAGCAGCACCTACCTCTGCCTCCATCCCTGCCCGGAGTCCAGCAGCACCTACCTCTGCCTCCATCCCTGCCCGGCATCCAGCAGCACCTACCTCTGCCTCCATCCCTGCCCGGCGTCCAGCAGCACCTACCTCTGCCTCCATCCCTGCCCGGCGTCCAGCAGCACCTACCTCTGCCTCCATCCCTGCCCGGCGTCCAGCAGCACCTACCTCTGCCTCCATCCCTGCCCGGCGTCCAGCAGCACCTACCTCTGCCTCCATCCCTGCCCGGCGTCCAGCAGCACCTACCTCTGCCTCCATCCCTGCCCGGCATCCAGCAGCACCTACCTCTGCCTCCATCCCTGCCCGGCATCCAGCAGCACCTACCTCTGCCTCCATCCCTGCCCGAAGTCCAGCAGCACCTACCTCTGCCTCCATCCCTGCCCGGCATCCAGCAGCACCTACCTCTGCCTCCATCCCTGCCCGGCGTCCAGCAGCACCTACCTCTGCCTCCATCCCTGCCCGGCGTCCAGCAGCACCTACCTCTGCCTCCATCCCTGCCCGGCGTCCAGCAGCACCTACCTCTGCCTCCATCCCTGCCCGGCGTCCAGCAGCACCTACCTCTGCCTCCATCCCTGCCCGGCATCCAGCAGCATCTACCTCTGCCTCCATCCCTGCCCGGCATCCAGCAGCACCTACCTCTGCCTCCATCCCTGCCCGGAGTCCAGCAGCACCTACCTCTGCCTCCATCCCTGCCCGGCGTCCAGCAGTACCTACCTCTGCCTCCATCCCTGCCCGGCGTCCAGCAGCACCTACCTCTGCCTCCATCCCTGCCCGGTGTCCAGCAGCACCTACCTCTGCCTCCATCCCTGCCCGGCGTCCAGCAGCACCTACCTCTGCCTCCATCCCTGCCCGGCGTCCAGCAGCACCTACCTCTGCCTCCATCCCTGCCCGGCGTCCAGCAGCACCTACCTCTGCCTCCATCCCTGCCCGGCATCCAGCAGCACCTACCTCTGCCTCCATCCCTGCCCGGCGTCCAGCAGCACCTACCTCTGCCTCCATCCCTGCCCGGCATCCAGCAGCACCTACCTCTGCCTCCATCCCTGCCCGGCGTCCAGCAGCACCTACCTCTGCCTCCATCCCTGCCCGGCGTCCAGCAGCACCTACCTCTGCCTCCATCCCTGCCCGGCGTCCAGCAGCACCTACCTCTGCCTCCATCCCTGCCCGGCGTCCAGCAGCACCTACCTCTGCCTCCATCCCTGCCCGGCATCCAGCAGCACCTACCTCTGCCTCCATCCCTGCCCGGCGTCCAGCAGCACCTACCTCTGCCTCCATCCCTGCCCGGCGTCCAGCAGCACCTACCTCTGCCTCCATCCCTGCCCGGCGTCCAGCAGCACCTACCTCTGCCTCCATCCCTGCCCGGCGTCCAGCAGCACTACCTCTGCCTCCATCCCTGCCCGGCGTCCAGCAGCACCTACCTCTGCCTCCATCCCTGCCCGGCGTCCAGCAGCACTACCTCTGCCTCCATCCCTGCCAGGCGTCCAGCAGCACCTACCTCTGCCTCCATCCCTGCCCGGCGTCCAGCAGCACCTACCTCTGCCTCCATCCCTGCCCGGCATCCAGCAGCACCTACCTCTCCCTCCATCCCTGCCCGGCGTCCAGCAGCACCTACCTCTGCCTCCATCCCTGCCCGGCATCCAGCAGCACCTACCTCTGCCTCCATCCCTGCCCGGCGTCCAGCAGCACTACCTCTGCCTCCATCCCTGCCCGGCGTCCAGCAGCACTACCTCTGCCTCCATCCCTGCCCGGCATCCAGCAGCACCTACCTCTGCCTCCATCCCTGCCCGGCGTCCAGCAGCACCTACCTCTGCCTCCATCCCTGCCGGCGGCACACGGCGAGGCTCCGGCGTCACCGTGCAGTGCAGACTCCGTAATGACACAGGAAAGCGCTTGGTGCTGCTGGAGGACGATGCAACCCGGTACGGCTCAGCACATTGTGGCGATGGGCTGGACCTCTTCTGGGCACTGGCTAAGTCCCCGGTGATTGCAGACATTAGGCACCTTATTGCA